>NC_140301.1:60643977-60868977 GCF_964211825.1 Aythya ferina
TGCACCAGCATGTGTTGATGGGTGGTTATTAATGATGTGCAGGAGCAGGAATGAGCTTTGTGGCCTCGGGGGAGCACGTGGCTGTATGGGTTGATGGCAAGCCTGATGGTATGTCAGTCCACGAAGGTGGCAAAGGGCTGCCCTTAAAGCAAGGTGGCAGAACCTGTGATGTTGCAGCTGTAAGATCTGGTGCTGGCCTCCTCTCTGTAGGACTGTGTCCTCCACAGGATGGTGTCACGTCTGGGTAGGGGACTTGATGGATGTGGGCACAGCCAGCACAATGCATCTTCATTTACCAGGGGAAAATGGATGTCCAGCTGCACATAATACAAGGATAGCAACACTCCTTTGACTCAATCCAGCGATAAGTTTTCTGATCTTCAGTTGGGTAAGAAGAAGAAAAATAATGACAAACAGCAAAAACTTTTAAAAATAGAGAAGACTGCTAAGCATCCGTCTGAGTTGGAATTAGTAAACTGCAGAGATGGAAAAGGCTTTTATTTATTGTCCAAAAAAGTCACTTACGTGGTTATGATGTGGAAATGCTTAAAGTGAATATGGTCTTACCTCTTCACTTCCCGGCTTTCCAGCACTCAGATTTTGTAGCTTATGTTCCAGTTAAGCACAGCAAGCCCTGCCTTTGTGCTCATGCAAGGAACTGGAGAGGGGCACCAAGATCTGGAGCAGGGCCTGAATCCGAGATAACAAACTCCTCCGATGAAAATCGTTGCTCTTAACACAGATGCATTCAGCTTCAGGCCCTGCATTGAGAAAATAACACCCCCCTTTGGCAACCCTACCTGCTTGTTGTGTTTGCTTCTTCAGCCTTTAAATGAAGGCCTTTGCCCTTGGGGTTCGTGGGGCTGGTGGCCATTAGAAGCTGTTTTGGAAACCTGGGAGCTTTTGCAAAGCTTTGACAAACTGGGGGAGCAGGGCCTTAACAAAATTCATTGCACCGTACCAAAGCGCTCCAATTCAGACAGCTTCCGTCACAGGGAAAAATAATGAAATGCTTTTAGGGCAACATTTTCCCTCGAGTTACTTCCCTTCAGCGGTGGATTTTGCCAGCCAGACACCCAACTCCACGAGCCGGCCCGGCGAGGCCTGCACAGAGCCTCGCCTCTCCTCGCCGTGCCTCCGGTGCCCGCCGCCAGCCCGCGGTTATAATCAGATCTCTGCCAGCCGCGGCCTAATGGCCTGCTTTGATGTCCGAGTGTAATATGATTCAGCAGCGCCGCTCTCCTTGATTAGCACACAAATCACGCTCAGGGGCTGGATGCTTCCTGCGCTTAATCATCCATGTGGTGCATTTCAAAGAGCGGAGGGCTGACCAAGAAAGATGACGTTTTCTTTAAAAGACAAACAAAACGAGCCCGGAGAGAAATGTAAAGCAAACAACCGCGAACAATGTTTTCTGCTGGTTCCTTTTTTTTTTTTTTTTTTTTTTTTCACAGAGCAGAAAGCAGCACCACCTTCCTGCTTTAGTGAGAAGAAGGGTTTTACTTCAGTGATCAGACAAATAAATACACACGAAGCTCCTAACCTTGAGGAGAAACGTCTTTGATTTCAGAGGACAGACAGTAACCCAACACCTGGAGAAGCAAGCACATTACCCACACAATTAAAGCCTGTTAAGGTGAAACCCAGCCTCTCCTTGCAGATACAGATCTTGGGCTAAATGTGCTGGAGGATCAGGAGTGGAGCCTGGTTTGAGGAACCACAGGCTGGGATGGGTATTTTTTGTCCCCACCCATCCAGGAGACACTATCCTAGGCTATTCAGCTTCTGTCCATGCTCCCAGCTGTAGCATCTTTTGCTGCAGCATCACATTTCCTAAAAGTTTTGCAGTTGCAGTCATTTGCAGCCAAAATATGCTCCCCAAGGTGGTTTTCCAGAGATGTGAAAAGGGATGGACGTGGGCTCCTGCTCAAGTTTCCTTCAGGGGACTCCTGAGGAACCTGAGTGCCACAGTATTTTGGGACAGGGTCAGGTGAAATAAAAGCATTTGCAAAGGCTCTGAGCATCTGACTCTTGCAGAAGTTTGCATGATTTTTGCCCATTTCAGGCAGTTCTCCCAGTGACTGGCTAGAACCAGAAAATAGCTCTGAACTTTCTTAAAAAAGAAAACAAAAACAACAACAACAAAAACATAAAGTTTTATTAAAAGGAAACAAATGGTTTTCAAATAAAAAGGTAGGGTGCATGTTTTCGTTTTTCCTGGTAAAACTTAGAAGCACAAAATGTTTTGGGTTAGAGGGAAGCTTTAGAGATCATCTGGCCCAACTGCATCTGTGGACAAGGACATCTTCCACTTGCTCAGGTTCTCAAAGCACAGACTTGGCTTTGAACATTCCCAGGGATGGGGCTTCCACAGCGTCTCTTGACAATCCATTTCAGTGCCTCATCACCCTCACCATGTAAAATTTCTCCCTTATATCCAATATATACCTACCCTCTTTCAGTTTAAAGCCATCATCACTACACCAAAGTGTCCCTCCCCAACAGGCCCTGACACAGAGCCCCTCCCCAGCTGTCCTGCAGCCCCTTTAGGCCATGGCAGGCCACTATGAGGTCTCCCTGGAGCCTTCTCCAGGCTGAACACCCCCAGCTCCCTCAGCCTGTCCCCACAGCAGAGGGGCTCCAGCCTCTGAGAGTCCCCGTGGCCTCCTCTGGTCCTGCTCCAGCAGGTCCATGGCACTCTTGTACAGGGGACCGCAGAGCTGGATGCAGCTCTCCAGGTGGAGTCTTAGAGCTTTAATCCTATTTACTAAGAAGGATTTGGCAGCTGTGATTAATTCCCTGCTCTTAAACACGATAACATTTGTCTGGCTGCTTAAACCGTTTCAGAGGAGGCTCGGCTGGGCCTGCTGTGGCAGGACAGTGCACCTGAGCACGCCTGCACCAGGTGCCCTTTCCCTGGCCGTGTATGTGTCCGGTGGGCACCAAAATTCCCTGGGAAGCCCCTCTGCCTCCAGGACAGCCCTCACTGCAAGAGAAAAGGTTAACAAGAGGGGCTGGAGTTTCAGGATATGTTGTGAGAACTGGAGCTTCCCACCCCTCGCAGGACACCAACCCTTTTCTTTTCCTCCTCCTTGCTTTCCGTCAGCCCCTGGCAAACTCCTGGGGCAGAGCATGGCTGGTGTTGGGACACCTCCCGGAGCAGTTCCGTTTTTAGTGACAAAAAGCAACAGCCAAGCCTAGGGGAAGCTGGAGAACAGCAGCTGGAAGCAAAGCCTGCAGCTTGGGAGCTGCTGGAGCCTCCAACTCCTCAGCCACACTCAGCTGAGGGACGATAACCCTCACACAGACCCATTTGTGATTTCACTTGAGGCCATATTACCTAGCAGGTCATTTTTGGCTGCCATAAAGGCCAGGGCCACTGGTCTCTAGGAATACGTTTACAAATTTCACAGCTATCCCTTTGTTATGGTCACCTCAGTGAAGGCACACACCTGGACTGCTTTTTCACCCCGTTTGTTTTCCCTGCAGGGTCTTGGTGTTCCCCAGCCTTCGCTTCCCTCATTTCTATGTAAAGCTCCCACCAGACACACCAGCAAGCCCCAAACACCTTTGCTGCAGACAATTCCCCGGCTGCACAGCAGCCTCTGAGCAGATTGCAGCAGAAGCCAGACACACCGTTGGTGCTCAGGACCTCCAAAAGCAGCCTGGCAATACTTGCCCAACTGGATGGAGAGCGGCATGGATTGCAGCCATGGGAGCTAGCAGGCTGCGGGCTAGTTTTGAAGCTTTACAGAGCCTTTTGCAAGGGATAAAGCTTGAACCATGGTGGATTTTATCTTTAGAAGGTGCCCGGATTTAACATGGGGCAAAAACTGATGCTACACTGAAAGAGAGGTTTCTCTTGGAAGGACAAACCCTTTGCACAGGGTCCAAACCCTGATGCTTCTGAGCGAGCTCCATGAATTCAGCCAAGCCGACCTTCCCTTAGCTAAACATGTGAGCCCAGCACTGAGCACTCTGAAACTCACCTGCACATCTGCCGTGAGCCAGGCAGTCACAGATCAGCGGCAAAACTTTCACTGATGTGCAGCAAACACAGGGCACCATTTCCGAGAGATGCTCCCCCTTAGCCTCTGAAGTTAATAAATAAATAAATAAATTTCTAAGCAAGTTGGGCTGGTCTGGGGAAAAGTGGGCTGCAGGCACCATTTAAATCAGGCATAGCCTAAGGTTTTAGAGAGGTGCTTTTAGCTTTCTTTCACTGCCTAAATCTGTTTGTGCAGGGATGTAGTGGGCTAGGCGAGGGCAGCACTGTAGTATGCAGATTTGGGGAGGAAATTCAGCTTGCCAAACATGCTAGGAAACTAGCAGCTTTCTAAACAAGATTTGACTTTCCATTCAGAGGATCTGCAGATTTACCTACACCTGATATAAGCACAGATGGTGAAAAAAACACCAGAACTTCCTTTTTATTCACCTCTGCCTCCTGTTTTCCTGCTGTGTGACATACCCAAGCCAACTCTCCACCAGCAGCACTAGGAAGCCTCGTGTGCTTTTGTGGCCAACCCATAAGCACTAGAAAATGAGCAAAGGCCCTTGTAGCAAACAAACAAACGGGCATTTGGGGGAGGTTTCATCCAGTGGACGTTTCTGTCTAACTTTGTCTCTCCCATGCATAAGACCCCATGAGCTGCCTTTAAGTGGCATGGATTGAATTGAGCTGCCTTTAAATGCTATAGATAAAAACCTCTTGCTGGAGAGAGCAAGAGGGACAGACCAACAGTTAGAAACAGGAAAAAAGTGACCAAAATGTCTTGAGTATAGCTGACGCTGCAGTTTCACGGTCAAGGGCCATACTTTAATAAGGCTGTCTTAGCTATAACTTCCTGCAGGTCACCCTTTTTCCTCAAGTCCTAGCTTTAAAGAAGGATTTGGTTTCTGTTCAGTAAAGTGAGGTAGTCAAACCCTTGAGTCCTGCAAGATGGAAACCCTCTCCTGTGTGTCAGGACCAGCTTTGAAGATTAATCCCTGTGGCTGCATCAAGTCCACAGCAAAACCTGCTTTGGCTCCAGTCCATGAAATCATGCTCCTGTAAATAACCAAACCCAGGAAAAGGGGAGCTCACAAACCAAATTCTCACTTTCTGTTTTTATGCATTTCCTCCACCGGCTTACGACCTGGTGTCTTAAATAGGCCAGCACCAGGTGAAGTTGTTCTTTCCTGTGCAGAGGGAAGAAGAGTGAGGAGGATAAGCCCATGGGTTTCCTATGGATGCACACCCGTGGTGCAGCCTCGTGCCTCCATACGATGCCCAGGGAAGGGTTTAGAAGCAATCCTGCAAAATAAGTACACAATACTGCCAGCTACCCACCCTATACTTAGTAACAGAAGAGAGCCTGGGAGCTGGAAACATTTTGAAAGAAACCTCAGAAAACCTTTGAATTTCAAGTTTCAGAAACCCACAGCTTAAAGAACTTCAAAATTCTCTAGGAATAATTTTCCAAAGAAAACTTAGTTACAGTGACCATTCTTTCCATACCAGGACAGGTTGAAAAGAAACTTTGCAAAGCTCAAACAGCAGTGAAATGGTTGAAGCTGGCAAAAGATATTTTAAAAGATAGTTTAAAACCCTTTTCCAAACCTTTGACATAAGTTTTATTTAAATGTTTGGAAGAACTTACTAAGCTGCTGAGCAAAAACCAGAAGTCCTTTCCAACACCTGTGAAGGAAGAAGGATTTCTTTCTATAGGTCTCAAAATGTTACTGGGATTTTGATGCTGGCAAAGTTTTCGGAGTGCACCTCTTCCGGAGGACTTTCCAGGAAGGCACAGCTTACTGCAAAACAATCTAAGTACTGCAGAATTCCTGTTAAGAGATACAAAAGCTGTTTACACATGGAGAAAGGCAACACATTGATATTTTACATTTTCATAGATGCATTTTTGTATACTTCAGTAAGGTGTATAGGATTGAGTATATAGCAGCCATCAACGCAGTCTCTTACGAGGGAGCAGAGCACATAGTAACGCCTTTATGTAGATGCACTGTACATATTCCATTTGTTAACTTATACGTGAAACCGTTCGAGTCATTGTTGGTTCATTGATAGTCCAGAGATTGCCAGCTTTTTCATTTTCACTTCAATAAAACAAAAAAACCCCAAGGAGAACACTTTCTCTTTTTAATCATAGCCAGTCCTGTTTTCTGTAATGAAGAACTTCTTTTCCAACCCCAAGAGAGCAGTTCTTTGAATGTCACTTTCAGACAGCGAGATAAAAATCTCTGCATTTTGCAGAAAAGGACTCTGCCTGCCATTTGCGGCTTGAACCACTTTTCGATTTATTTACTTTTTTGAGGCAGTTTACATTTATTTGCAGGCTGGCCCAGCTCGCTCCTTCCCAACACGTCTGAGAGCTGCAAAAACGCGCCCTGTGCCAGCCACGAGACAGACTTCGGACCTAAGGCCACCTAAAGTCTTCTGGATCAACTTTGTGCAAAAAAAAACAAAACAAAACAAAAAAAAAATGGAAAGTCACACTTTCTGGCAAATTCTGTCATGAAACAGCAGCACCAGCCAGGGGTTGTGCGAGCCCTTAATTCAGCAAGGGCAGCTTTGCACACCTGAGAGCATACAGGAAAGCTGCAGGATCTGCAGATCAGCATGCAGCTGAGTGGAGAGGACAGTGGAGGAGGAAGGCCACCCTTAATTTGGCTGAAGAGTGGCTGGCTTTCTTCTTAATATAATTAGCTCCTCCAGCAGGCCCTCGTGCTTTGACTCGAGGAGGCTGAAGCACACTTAGCTCACTTCAGCAATGACACACCAGCTGCTTCCATCAGACGCATCAAACTCTGAGGGTTCGTTTGTTTGTTCTTCCCACTATTAAAGGCTAATTCTGGTGGAGACGAAGAGTCTTTTCCAGCACAGCCATCCCTTGGGAGGGAGCCGTGGCAACGTGAGAGCACTCAATTAGTTGTCTGCTCTAAATTACTCACGGCGAGGAGCGTGGTCATGTGGACAGGCGGTGTGTTTTCAAAGACCTACCTGGGAGGGTTTGCGTGGCTGAGGGTTTTCATCCCCTCCTTGATAATACCAGTAATAATTTGAGCTTTGCATACAGCTCCTACCTTCACCAGGCTGCCCAGCCACATACTTTTTCAGACTTCTTCTTTACTGGTATTTTACACCTGGCAGCTCCTAATGGAGCTCATCTGCTGCTTCAATTTTTATTTGTATCTTACTGCAGACTGCTACAAGGAAGTAGAAAGCTGTTCCTATTAAGCTGCCATATTACATCTTTAGCCACTACCTCTTCACCAGTTTTCCCTGCTCTCCAGGCACCTTGAAAGAAGTGTTCACTTCAGCAAAAAATGTTTTTTTTCCTGCTTTAGCATTTTTTAATATTAAAACCCTCAAGGCACTGGCTAGTAAAAAAAATAAAAAAAAATAAAAAAGTCTATTGGAAGGTTCACAAAAGCAACTTGGGATGATTTTTGTTGTTTGTCGCCTTTTGCGTTCAGGATTTTGATGGTTGAAGAATTTTGTGGGCGGTATTTAAATCTGTATTTCCGAATTTGAGAACCCTGATCCAGTGGGAGGTGCCCCTGCCTAAGGTATGGGTTTGGAACCAGATGTGCTTTTAAGTTTCCCTCCTAACCCAAACCATCCTGCGATTCTGTGAATTATGAGTTCCAGCAACCTGCGATGGGCAAAGCTTGGGGAATCATTCATTCTCCATTCCTGCTTAAAATGATCCAACTTAACAAAATCTGAATCTGTGATGTTTCCTCCCAGCACCTTGGGAACCTTAAAATACCTGAAAAATTATTAAAATCTGTCCAGTGCATTCTTGTTTCTACTCAGATCTTTTCAGAGCAGGAAAAAACCTCTCATTTCCTACTCTTAGTTACCTAAAATCCCAGAATCATCAACCTAAGGCCCGTAGGTAGCACGAACATACACAGAAAAGCATGCAGCGACCTGCCTTGAGCTTTGGCAGAGGACTGCCCAGACCATAAATCACAAATTAGATTTGACCTTTTTCCTATTTTATGTAGCTGAAGAAAGATCAATAAGGATTGCTGGCAGGGAGACAGGGGGGATGTTTCTTCTCCTTAGCTATGTTTTCTAAACAATAGCAGATGTTCAGCAAAGTCAGAAAACAAATGTACTTCAGCAATGGATCAAAATAACTGCAATACTAGCAAGGTGGAGGAACTGGTGTCATTTAACGAGGCACGTTTTAGGGAAATCCCATTAGAAAGCACGCCTTTTGTAACGGGGTATCGCTGACATCTCTCTGACTGCACAGGTACAAAGACCTGCAGGCAAGAAAACGCAGAGAAAACTCCAATTATCCCCAGGGCATTTTTCCTGGTGCTGCATTAGAGCAAAGGATTAGTACTGAGTGTAAAAGCCACTCGTCCTACAGGGTCCCAGCTCTAAGGTCTGCATATCGAGAGCCTTTTCACCCTCTAGGACCTGCTGTGGTAGCATCACTTGGTCCTACACTGGCATCCCAGCTCATGCTGAGGGCTCATCCCCTCCAGTCCCACACGTTCAGCACCGATATAAAACAGGAGCACGGGAACAGCCACCACGACGAGATGTCTTGGGAAAAGGAAGAACGGGGCAAGTGTACTTGCTGACAGTTCAGTGGTATCCCAGCTCTCGAGGCTTTTCAGCTCTGGAAGTTTCCTGAGCCTGACAAGAGTTTGTCTCCACAGCACCTCTCCCCTCATCTCTCTTACAACTACTTGGAAAAAAGTCTCTCCATGATCCACAGAAACTGCAGGCGTCCACGAGCTCCTTTGAAAAGAGTTCAGAGACTTCAGTGGAGGGGACTGTCCTCCTGCGGAGGACATCAAGTTGAAGAGATCAATACCTCGTCTGTTCTAAGCCCCTTTGAATTTTAGCTCTTTTTTACCTTGCCCTTGAGCCTTACATCGAACAGCAATAATTAGTCACAGCTCTGCCTTCCCCATAGAAGAGCCAGACAGCAAGAGAAGGCAAGAAACCTCGGCTTCCTTACCAGAAACTTGGGCACACCCCTAGAAGCATTTCCCTTTTCCCTGTACGAGTTGTAGTTCAGGATTCCTCTGCGCTGTATTTTTAAAGAAATCACAGATTTTTAAAAGCGCACATGGCTGGGCAACACAAAAAACACTCATTCCTAAAAATATCAGCAAACCAGTCTTGCCTGAGCTAGCTGTGAGAAAAATACTTCTTGTAACTTTTGCATTCAAAGAAATGTTAGGTCTCTCCAAATCTATTTTAGCCCCTATGTACTAACCAGATATGCTAGCGCTATAAATACACTGCAGTGCAAGACAAAAAATAATTCGACCTGCTTCTTGCACAGAGTTTACGCTGTGGAGGAATTTGAAGAGGAAAGAGTTGAAGCTCTAAGAGGAAAGAGTTGAAGCTCTGACCAGGTAAAAAGCTACAAGCAAAACCCAGCATCCGATTCCTGATGTTCATTTGCATTAACAGTTCCTAATTGTTGGGACAAATGGAAAAAAAATGTAACAAGCAGTAAAATGCCTGTGGAGGCTTACTTCATAACTAACTAGTATTTGGGTAGCCTGGCTGTAAGGAATCAGAAAAGCTGCTGCAAGAACAAGAGACCTCGAGCTGCTTCCAGCAGAAGTTGGCTGCGGCTGGTCGCAGGAGGCGTGCAGGTGAGTGAGACACAGCTGAACACACACAGCACGGGCTGCTGAGAAACTGGGAAGTTTCAGGAGCCTAAATGCAATCGCAGAGGGAATAAAGCACAGAAGATTTTCAAAACTGAGCTTGTTCTCGTCTTTGCAAGGGCTGCAAGGAGTTCCCAACTCCTGCTTGTTACAACCTAAATAATAACAACCCCCCCGTATCTCCCAGGATAAGCCCAGACTGACTACATTAATCCTAACTTAATACACATGGAAAAAGGCTCCATCTCAGTTCAGCTATGAAACTGAAGTTCACAGAAATACCATTCAAGATGCTTCTAGCAGAGGCATGGAAATTAAAAATCAAATAGTGATATGAAAAAGCGTATTTACAGCTTTCTTGTAAAACTTTTTTCTTTTTTTAAACTGTTTCTCTGTTAGGAATAAGTGTGCGCACATATTTTGTAGACAAAGCAAAACAATTATCAGAACATTTCTATTCAAAAGGAAATAGATAAACAACTTAACCATTTATTTGACTGCATTGTATTTAGACAGCTTGTACATTTCATAACCCCACTGTTTTTGTTCTCATCAAAAAGGATAAAGGGACAGAAGAATATAATCCACTCAAAACAGCAGTCCAGTATTTTGAGATACACTTGATATTTCCATAGATGCCCATTGATACCTGAACTCCAATATAGGTTGTAATGGTTATACAAGACCTGAAAGTTTTGTTTTCTTTTTTAAACATAGCACTCAGTTTTAGCAATGCCTTGTGGTGCCCTGAAAAAGTTTGCGGTGTACTACGCAATGCCAATTAGACTATGCCTGCTTTTCTTAAAGGTGATGAACCTGATCGTTTTCTTAAAAAATAAAAACAAAAAAAAAAGAATAAAAACAACAAGAAAAACAAAACAATATAAAGCAAACATCCGTACTGACATGTCAGCCAAGAGCAATATTTGGGCAAAGTCAAACACAAACGATCAACTCCTTAGTAAGATTTGTCAATGCAAAAGGTGAGGGGGAAGAAGACTGTGATTTAGCAACAGACATGAGAAACAAACAACTTTTCATTGCTAGATCTGTTTTGAAAACCCATTTCCATCTCTTTGCAATTCATAACTTCCCACTTGATACCCAATTTCAAGCAACACAGAGAATAAATCCGTTCCTTTTAATACAAACCAACGCATACAGCTTCAGTATCTGCCGTAGTGAACTGCGTGTTACACAGCAGCAATACCAGAACCTTTCAGGCAATATGCTCTTTGAAAAGAAACCTGCACTTATTTTGCGCAGCATTTTCAAGAACAGCATGGTGAGAACGACTTCTTAAAACACACAAACAGAATTGTATTTGAAGTTTGCTCAGACATCAAGTTTTTTTGGCAGTGCTTTCCCCAAAAGTGATTGAAGCTAACTTTCAAGCCTGCTTTTCAATCTCAAGACACCCACAGCTTAAATATTAACCTATAGGAAACTTGCCTGTCTGGCTTTTCGGTTTTTAAACATCAGCAGACACACAAGACAGCCTGGTTTGCAGTTTGCGATACAAGCCCAGCAGCTGCTAGCAAGGCACGAAGCTTCTCTTATCTGTCTCCTCAGTTCAAGCACGGCAGACCAGCCACGATTTCCCAGACAACTGGAAGACAGTTGAGAGAAGCCTGTTCCTATTGATTTAGCATTCCCAACAATTGAAGTCTTAACTACGTCTGAAACCTCCTGAAGAAGTTCATAACGCTTTGATTCAGGCACCATTTTAATCATGAGTTTTCTTTATTGAGGGGAACAAGCCCCCTCAAAAGCACAAAAAGCATCTACGAGCAGAAAACTCAGAAGGGCCAATTTCCATTAAAAGTCTTTATTTTCAAATACAACTCATAATTTGTACATGGTAAGAAACGCCCATCACCACGTGCGATTGGTCTGTGCAAAATAAGGCTTCTCTTTAAATCCAGTTTTCCTGCACAGGGATCTTTTCCAAATGGTACTGGAGGTAGGGGTTTTGTTGTTTTTGTTTTTAAACGTACGATAATTAGCAAAGTGACCATGATTCAAACCAAACTCTTTAAAAAAAAAAGAATGTAGTAAGGCAAATCTGAAGAGTAATCGCTCAACTACAGAAGAGCGGGTTCACTGAGAGCTCATCCTTTTTTCCACAGATTACGTAGGTTCTTCCACAAGCCAGCTAATTCCTTTTTTCAAAGTGGAAAAAAGCAACCCACAAAAAAAAAATAAAAAAAAAATAAAAAAAAAAAAACAGAAAACAAAACAAAACAACCCAACTGATTCATAGAACTGGGCTATATAACCACGCTGAACAAGAAAGCCTAGACATTGTAATTACTGAACAAATTGATGGGTATTGGTAAAACCTATGTAAAACCAGAGAGAGAGAGGAGGGGAGAGGGAGGAAGGGGGGGAGAGGTAGAAAAAGAGAAATCTCTTCCCCACTGCTTTGATTTTGGAAGGAAAAAAAAAAAAATCCCCCAATAATTTAGCTCATGTAAGTTTAGAGAAAATGAGAGCAGCTAAAAATGGATACAATACACCTTGAAATTTATTTCCAAGACCAAGAACCAAAGATTGAAGCATTTTAGAACACTGAAGCAAAGCAAACTGAATCTGGATAAAAAAAAAAAATTGTTCCAACTATTTTAAAATAGATGTTTTTCAGAGCTTCTAGCGATAATTTTGATTAAATAAAATCATACCAATTTACATTAATTTTCTATATCTTCTTTTAAAAGTCCCTCACTCTTTTAAAGAAAAAAGTGCATCCAAAACCAGCAGAGATTTACTGGCAACATCAGGTTCTGTTTTAGCAGCTACTCAAGGTTTTCAAAATAGCTTACACTTCTTGCTATAAGAAAAGAAGGGCCTTCCAAACCCTCGTTTGGGAGAAGTATCCAAATTATAAAAATCTGAAATAATTTATTATCAAATCCAGAATTTAAATAAAAGCAGATTTTTTTCTTGCAAAGACAATTGAAGAAAGTAAAAGAATAAAAGCATGCACTCCAAACTTAGAGGTGAAGACAAATATACTTATCTATACAGGCACTGGCAGACGCAATTTAATTGTTACTGTTACTCATTGTAACACACACCCCACCCTACAATACATTTTTTCATTCACTAATCACTGAGGTACCAATATTTAAGAATGGAAAATTCAATATTGAAAAATAAAACCTAAAATTGAAGCCTTTTTCCAGAAAACTATGGCAATTTTTTGTATGAAATGTTAGTATACTTATAGAATTTTACAATCTACATTGGCTTTTTGCTGGAACCAAAAGTCGTGTTCCACATACAGGTTCTTTGATAAAATGTTCACTGTGTATGTAATACAGTCAGTAGACTTGCAAATGAACGAACATATCTTGGCTATCAAGTGGCACATCTTGCTGGTACCAAAAGGAACTCGAAGTTTGAAACGATCGGCTTTAATTCTGAACAAATGCGCCATGCCAAAGTGCAACAAATATGTGCGACACTCAAATGAGACACTGACAGATAAGAGCTGCATGGAAATTACTAAGTCCACCTGCAAAGCAATTTTGTACAAATTGCATTGCATGCAAAGGACAACTCTGCGCTGTTGGGACGTCAGTTGCTTGATGTGATGGTTTCTTTTAACGCAGCCATAGTTTAAGACGCAGTGCATCAACTCCATTTAAATAGTATCTGAACAGCCTCTTGTCTCGCACAAAACCAAGGTTTTCATAAAGTTTCAAAGCAGACTTATTTGTGATTTCTGTTTCCAATACAACCTTTAAGAAGAAAAAGAAAAGAAAAACACATCATGTTAGAAAGCAGTTGCAGTATGTTGCTACTGAACAAATTTCAAAGCTTTTATTTAAAGGTACACTTAAGCACAATTCGCAAAATCATTTTTTTCTTGTCTTTATACAAGCAACCCCCCTCAATCTTCACATTTAAAAGAAAATAGCAGTTAATCAACAATAGCAGTTGTAAGCAAGTTTCATTCATATCAAGATTGCAGTTGTTCGCTGTAAATACTGTATCAAATCATAACCTAAAAGCTATGGTTAAAAAAAAAAAATAAAAAATAGTACTACTGAACAGCTAAGGCTCCAAAACATGCATTGAATGAACAAATGAACTTGGCACACAGGAGGTTTTATTTTGTCGTTGAGTATCTTCCACCTCTAATTCCAGAGATTTAGACCTAGATGCAAACTCCTCCTTTCTGTGACAAGCTGTCACATCGATGTTTGAAGCGTGTATTTGTGCTCAACGCAAGAATCCCAGACTCAAACCAGAGTGCACAAACCACAGAGGTCCCAGACTCACAAGGCTCTGTTCAGGGCTTCTTGGGTGCCTCACACCAAAAACTCACAGCTGAAGGGCATGCAAGAGGTTATGGACAGCAAAGGTGGTGCAAGATAGGCCTGCCCTGGAAGTAATCAATTCTAGTGAGCAAGTAAAGGGCATATAATTGGGCATATGATTGCATTTCAAGTACTGCATCAGTTTCAGAAGATTAAGAAGCCTTGGCCTTTATTGTTCTCAACTAGCCTGGCAAAGTGCAGGAAGTAAGAGCAGCTTTTTTTTCTTTTTTCTTTTTTTGTCCTCGATGTTGGTAACACCCCAGTTCCAGGAAGACCTGTCATCAATAGCTCAGACCAAACCCAAGTGCAGTCCAAGTTAAGCAAAGATTGAAAATTGTCCCAGCAGCCTCAAGTACAAGAAAAAAAAAAAAAAAAAAAAAACACCTTACAAAGCATTAACAAGAAGTTAAACTGCTGAAGTACGTCCCTCTGAATGGTTTTCTTTCTTTTCTCCAAATGCAGTGAACAGAACTTTGACGTATCTGATAAGCTGTGCACCCATTCCAAACAGTAAAAAAAAAAATCTTGCCTCTTTACTGTTGTCAAACTCAACTATTTAAGGATTCTATTGGTAAGGATGGATCCTGGTTGCTCAAGAACACACGAAGAACCAACAAGCTGACAAGACTACCTGCAATCCCATGGCCATGTGCATTCACATATTAAACAAGGGCTGATGGATACTGTAGAAAGACCACGTAATGAAACTACAGCCTAAGCAATTTATGCAGCAAGCCAGCAGTCAGCGTTGGTGTAAGCTCATTAACAGCTACCTCCAAACCAGCATCAAATATCCGCCGGTCTGTGTAGTTAAAATTACATATGTAAAAATCTCACAGTCAAAAAATTAGTAATCTACCCCAACTACCCCACCTCCTCCATTCTCTTCCAATAAAAAACAGGATATACATACATTAAATATAATAAGTATGTATAATAAATTATATTATATATAATAAATATAATAAATTAAATTTATATATTGAAGCCTGTACTTGTACATCAGTTTAAGCCAGTCTACCTTACAGATTCTTGCCCCCCCACCTTCAGGCATGCATTTCCATTCTCCCTCAGCTCTTCTGCCAGCTCACTAGGTTTCTTGCTGATCTACTTCATAAAGCAACCTGGTAGAAAAACGATTCATTTCTCTCTCTAAGTTTGCTTTCTGCAATCTGAGGAGTGGCTAAGCCAACGTAAGAGAGGGAGGCTACCCCAGTCAGACTGGCCACCTGCAATAAGGTTAAAAAATACACTTAGTGTACACATTTGGCCATTACTTAAGTTTCGAGCTGCTCTGACCACATCCCAGTGGATAATTCCCTCTGTGCTTCTCAACACATGAATGTTGAAAGAATAGTAAAGCTGGAGCTAACAATCCAACGAACAAAATATGCCTGGAAAAAATAAGACTTAGTTTGTTTTTTCTAAAAGGAAGAGTGACACGGTCTAACATTAATAGCCAGAGTTCTTGAGTTACAGCAGGACAGTCTGTCGTACCTGTACTCTTAAGGATAATTCAATTCTTAAGTCTTATGGGAAGAATTAGGGATTAAATTTCTCTTGCTGGCACCTGATGGAACAGTACTGTCAGATCTTGTGACTTGATAATTACTCTTAGCAACTTTATTAAACAGGATAACTTCCAAATTATAATCAATTATCAAAGTGCAGTATTTTTTCCTTCAAATTAAAGCATTACGCCAACAGGAAATCTGACCCATTAAAATCCACAGTGCAGGAAACCATTATTTGAACTCTGACTACAAATGACATTCACTCGCACAGAAGCTCAGTAATCTGGCCGAGTGACACAACATGCCTGTGTTCAACTGCAAGCTTGCACACCTTGCAATGCTAAATGATTTCCACCACCACAGATCATTGAATTGAAGGGAGTGGCTAAATGTTGAAATTCAGGTTTGTTGGAATCCCAGTACTTGAGCGAATGCTCATCTTGCAAGCTAATGCAATAGACTTGTTCTGGTATTTCTAAGAAAGACTTAGCACAATGAAAAATAATCCCCTGACCTCAGCATATCGTGTTGATTTCACAAAGGGCTATGGACATGATCCTGTATCTAGTAAGGAAACACGACTGTATTTTATCCAGGTTTCATTAGCTTGATTCTGTGAAGGATCCTTTTCTTCCTGTGTGAGATTTTCAATCAAGCTCCAAATCTTCAGTAGTTATCTTTATTTCTGGTCTATTTTGTCATACAAATGTGTCTGTTAAACCTTATAACAAGACATCATTATCTGCTCCTGTCGACCAGCAAAGATCTGATTGGGTTTAACAAGATCTTCTGCACAAGTTGCCCTTATTTTCACTTATTTCCAAAATTTCATAAACCTACAATTTTATCTCAACTCTCTTTACTTTCAACTCATTTTAGAAGCAAGGAATCTTTTAATGTAGTGTGAGTGGAATACTGTGTTTCTTGTTACTATGTTCTCATACCTAGGTTATTTCTAAACTGAAGTAAAAAGGAGCTTTTTTGCTTTTTCAGGTCAAACTTTGAGTGCACTGGCTTAGAAACCAAGTGCACTCAGAATACAGTCAAATCGAATAAACAAATGAATATCCTTTCATCACTCAGAGAAGCTGCTGCTATTCTTATATTCTGAATGATCTGTAGATGAAGAAAAATTTAAGTTGTCAATGGTTTGATAATTTCAAATAGGGTTATATAAAAATACATTGTTAATTTTAGAAGCATGGTACTGAATTAAAATAACACTCCTAGCGATGAAGTCAGAAAAATCTCACTTAAAAACACTTTAAAGTTTCATGGAAATTCTCAAAATAAGTCACAATTCCTTTTTAAATTCCACATCTTGCTGAAAAAGTTCTTGAGAGTTCCACTTACCAGAGTCTTACTTTGATTATTTAGCAGTTACGTGCTGCTGAAATAATGCAATATGAGGTGAATGAATCATCTGCAGATTACTTAGTCATTTGTTACAGATGGAAAATCTGCATACAACTCTCCCTTTCCTAATTTTGATTAGGGGATGCAGCAGTTCCATGCAACAGTCTTAAGTAGCACAACTTTTGAAAGTTGCCTGTCAGTAAAGGCCAAGCAAACGTACAAAAGGCAGCCAGATGCTCAGCTTGCTGGAGTTTGCACGCACTTTCCCTTTTACACTAGAAGAAAAATCTCTTCAAAAGACCTGAGATGGGAGAAAACTATTCACCTTCACTCAATTTATATTAGTAGTTCCCATTTGCTATGTAATGAGATCATCAAATTATTCTAAATCATTGTGACTTAATGGAAACTCAGCCCATTATACACCTGAAAATCTTTAGCTCACTACTCTGAATATTAGAATTCTTTAACAGAAAATGTTTGAGAAGGTCACCAAGGTAAAATAAATAAATAAAGGGAAAAGAAAACCCCAAAATCAACCACCACCAAAAGGAGAGAAGAAAACCCAAAAATCAACCAACACCACAACAAACAGAACCAAACCCAAACAAACAAACAACAAAAGATCCCTAAGTATTGTAATATTATATCCAGACACCCCAGCCCAAAGCATGCTGTTCAGTACTCTCTTCAGGCTTGAAGGCCATTTCTGGTGGAACCACCCACCCCAACATCAGACCACTTCCCTCTTTTTCTATTGCATTAGGCCATAACCACCTCCGCCTCTCCACACAGATTCCATCCCAGCCAATTCACCTCTTCACTTACCCTACAACCTCCTCAAGCCAGGAAACAGCCACTGGCTGGAAGGATATTGCCTCTCAACTTTGAAGCATGCAACATAGCACCAACTACCTGCTAGGCAGAAGCTGGCACTTTGAATCACTTGCTCCATAGGCCTGCCTTAGTTTTATTCCCACTGAACTAGCTTACAAGGGGAAAAAAAAAAATAATGAAGTCCTTGATCACTACAATATTGTGACAAACTTTGAAATGCCAGGAGAGCACTAGTGATTTTTTAAGATTTTCATCTCTGGTGTTGTAAAAATCCTTTACTTTTCAGGATTCAGCATTACAGGCTGTTGGGGTATCAAATTGTGATCCTTTGAAAAATATTATATTTGAACTAAAAATTTAGCAAATTACATGCCACACATTATCATCATATTATACAACATAATTTGGAATTTTTCAATGACATCCATGGGTGCATGCTCCTGTTTTTAATTGTTTTCCAAGCAAGTTTCAGAAAAGAGTCTTTTTGAATTGCATCTTACATCAAGTAGCAGAATCTTTGGATTTTCATCATGCTTCTGATTTTACTAAGGGATGTAGAAAAATATCCTAAGAGCAGCAGAGATAATTAAACTATTTACACACTTCACAAAGACAAGCCACTGCGATGCTTCAGGTTTGATCAGCCAGGCATCAATCGGATGGCCAGAAACTGCTCTCCACAGCAACTGCTGCAGAAAGCGGCGAGGGAAGTTTCTCAGCTCTGTCAGAGAGCTTTAAATAACAGGTGGCTAATTAGGTCTTTCAAACCTTGGTCGAGACTGAAAATTTCTCAGCAATCCACCACATAGGAGAAGTAAACATCGTTATTGTTGTACCACATGTACCTGGAAGAAACCTACACTTGCTGCCAAAGAAAAGAAGAGACCATGAAGACATTTGCTCTCTGGCTGTAGATAACCTATACATGAAAAAAACTAGCATAAACATATCGTATTACTTCGGGCACGCCTCTGCAGACTGGTGTAGTAGGAAGTCAGAAATACACTCTGCTTGTGTTCCCTGCTGCCTGGACATGAGTTCCCGTTTCAAAGTTTTGTGCCAGCTTAAAAGTAAGCTGACACAAAAGCCCCCAAGAAGCAGGGCATAATTGGTTCTGAACCATCACCCCCCCCCAAACACTGTCACACAGTTTCCAAACTGGAACTGAAACTTGCCTGCACTCGTCCAGCACACACTTCAAGGAGCTGGAACTGTGCATTCGATTAAAGAGGGACAGCACTGGCCTCTGAAAAATGACCTACAAATTTAGTACAAAGCATTTATGCAGCACCATAGATGAAAATCTATGACTAAGACTTAATGAGGTCTTACTGCAGAGCAGCCTGCAATCCCTATCACATTTATTTCATTTTTACAATGACAAAAAGCAGTAAGAAGGGCTCTGGGATTAATATTAGAGCATGGGAGGACAAAAAGACACGGGAGAGATCACTGAATGTATACGTGTAAGATAGCCCAAGTTAGAAATGAAGTTACAGGAGAAGTAGTACACAAACTCCTAAATAATAATGGGGAGTATTGAAGCTCTGGTGGCCTGAGTAGAAATACACAGCTCTGTTAATGACTCTAACAGCAGTAGGCAATTCACTTCATGTCTCTGCCTCTCAATTCTCCCAATGTGATGTGAAAACACTGATATTGTACTTCTTAATTTTTTAAATCTTGGGTACTTCGCAATGGCAAATGAACACATGACCACCGGGGAAAGCGATGGAAAAGAAGACACAAACAAAAAACTTTCCTTGAATAGTTCAAGGTCGCAAACAGCAGAATAGATTAGACCAAAGCATATTACATATGATACAAGCATCAAGACAAAAAGAACTTAAACTACTGCAGAACTATCAAACTGCACTACAATGCTTGTATACAACAGGAATTGTAGAAAAATGACACCAGAAAACAGAGGTATAGAAGGATCTGAAGGGAGGAATAAATAGCTCAAACAAGTTGTTGAATGAAAGCAGAACACATAAAAGGGTACCACAAAAGGCATAACACAACATGTGGAAAAGTTAACAGAGTACGTGCCAGAAGTCTTGTAAGAAAAACTGTAATTTTGCATAAAAAACTTCATCAGGACAATCAGGGGAGCAGCTGAAAGGAGATAACAGAGAGATCAAAGGATCATTAACTGTGAGACGCTGAAATGACACGGTGTTCAGGTATCAGGAACAAGCTAACAATTGCATTGTAGCAAGCAGATGAAAGTTAAAGGGACAGATAACTGGATTAAGGAGAATGGATGCAGGGAGAGTTCCTCACAAATTAAACAGGGCACATAAAGATAGCTGCTTCATTTATGCAAAAGAGAGAGACAGAGAGGGACAGAGGGATTGTAATCTGGTAAAAGGAAAGCCTAGTAGTACATAGGCCAGAGAAAGTTTGACAGTGATTCAGTCACTTTCCTTGAAGCGTTCACCGACATGCTGAATCACTCGAGCTGTTAGTGCTTTGTTATATGGTTTAAGCATTGTCAGGATAACAATGACTTGCTGGGATAAAACTGCATTCTGCAATATCACAGCACGTACTGTTCCAGTATCTTTGTATATTCTGAAAGCTTGGAAGTGTTACGACAACATACAAGTTGCACTGGTCAACAGCACCTTGAACTAGAATCTTTAGAGGAAAACGTGCCTGCAACTAAAGGCTGAGGCAACTTCCCAGAGTAAAACAGAACCCAAAACTCTGTATTTGAGAACTTATGGCAAATTTAGAAAGCCCTTCTATTTGTGCCATATGTTTTTGGAGGTTGTTTTTCCTTCTATTATCAAAGAGCTTCTTGCTAACCCACCTCCCACCTAAAAACAAAACTCAAACAAAACAAAACAAAAGAAATGAATCCACATATGGGAGAATACAAGCCGTTTACATTATGAAAGTTTTTGATTATAAAGTCTTACCTCATCACAATCTCCTTCAACCATAGCATAAATAGCTTTCTTAACCAAGTTTGTACCTGAAATACAGATTTCAATAAGTGTCAGAGTTGCAATGCAAAAGATGCCAGCTTATATACAACTACTGTGTGCTACCTACATGGCATGACACCTGGGGAAATCAGGGAGGAAAGAATGCAACAAAAAGTTGCAGTCAAGTTGCAGTCTCAAGTTCTAACATTAAAATTATCCCTAAAGTTAACCAGAGACCCAGCTTGAGTGCAAAAGTCTTTTAGCACAAGGATATTAGAAACAGGCTTCAATGTTTAACGTAGTGTTATATATAGCCTTCCAAGATGTGATTCATTCCCTTTTGCTGCATTTAAAGTCAAAATCTTCTGGCACGTACTTGAAGGACATTCATCTTCCAAGGGAATTTCCTCTTACTAAAACAAATACTTCTATTAGCAACAGAACTTATGAAACCACTTTTTTTGTGGCTCACTCCCATTTGGATTTGCTAGTATCTAATAATATGGTTGAAGCCCATCCCTTCCCTTCAGTCAAGCATTAATTTAATTCTGTATCATTATTTTTCATCTATTTCACAACAGTTCTACAACTGTAATATCCCTACCTGTCTGTAGAATTGGGGTGAAATTGAAAGTTGATTTCAAAGTTATTAGTGGAAAAAACTGCTGTTCAATGAAATTGTATAAATCTCACTTCCATAAGAAAGCTAAGGAAAAGGAAAAACAAAAACCCAAGGAATCTAGAGATTGCTTTAAAGTTTTCTCAAAGCTTTAATCAATTAAGATTTTCACTGAACATATGACAAAACTTTACTGCATATAAAACATCTTCAGTTTAACAGCATAATTTATGAGAAACAGCAACATGATAAATGTAGGGAAAAAGTTAACATTTATATAATGCTAAAGTAAGCAAAACGTTAAATACAAATTCTATTTATGTAACTGTAAAGTAATGATCTGACTAAAGCAGGGGAAAAATCTTGCAGAGATCTTCCTAAGAACAGCATTAGTTCTTATTTACTTATGAATCCTAGCACCTGCAATGAAATTATGGCAGGCTCCTTCATGACTCAGCTAAAAAGAAAGGAGAGAATGATTTCTCTGTATCCTCTTCCCTCTGCTCCACTAAAGAAACCACCAACAGCTTCTGAACTGCACTGAAATAACAAAGAAATCACATATGCTAAAACAGTCATGATAATACTTAACGTTTCAAGGTTTTTAAATGTTTTTTTTTTTTGTTGTTGTTTTTGTTTTGTTTGTTTGTTTTTTAAAGAGGAGAACAAACACAATGGTATTAATCTGTAACTTGTTCCCGTATTTCTCCATAGCAAGTAATTTTCTGTCGTTAATCAGAGTATAAGCTGTTAATGAGAATGGGTGGTAAAGCACATTTCTGGCCTTTAAAGCTGACATCTACATTTTAAATTAGAAATCTGTTACAAGGTGTAATTTCACAATACCAAACTAAAAAGAATGGAGTTCCATAGGAACAGTTCTTTAATCAACCAAGCTAGGATAACTAGTGTTTGAAGGAAAGTCCCTTCCATTAGGGCAAAACTGACCCACGGGGGAGGGCAAGCTCCCTGCCAAGAGAGCTTTCTTTCATCATGCAATTGCCAACAAAACAGATCTTCATTTTGGTCACGCAGGTAGTAATGCATAACTATTTTTTTTCGAGTATTAGCACATATTTCAAGCATTAGCTATGTACATTATCCCCAGTGGGCAAATATATATGTAATAGATATGGGAAAGCCAGGGGATAAATTCACTGAAAAAAACACCCCACACCTGAACACAATAAAGACATACAATGATGAGAGCACATAAAAACGCAAAGCAATTTCTGCAGTTGTTATTTGATAATGGTAATTTGCAGAGGTAAGGGGCTGCTGACTGAGTTTCTTTTTTAGCTTCAAGTCCCAGATGCTAATCTCACAGGGCACGGGCATTTCAGGTTACTTCAGCAGAATGAAAAAAGAGAGCAGGGAGCTTGTGTGGATGAGTAAAGCAGGGATGACAACAAACCACCACATCTAGAGGCTCAGTTCTGCTTAAATCTTTACAGCGCCTATGTTTACCCCAACAAACTATAGGATTTAAGTAGAAAACAACAAAAAAGGCTATTCTTACCAATTCCTTTTCTTCTGTATTTGGAATCCACTGCTAACATGGCTATATAACCTCTGCGGAACATCTTTTTGTGCATATCCAGCTTGCAGACGATGGCACCTACACACTCTTCCCCTACCATGGCCTTAAAGACAAACATATAGGTATGCATTCTCAGTTTGTGATCTGCAGTGCTACCAGAAAAAGTAAACCAGTGCATTTAAAATGAGACAGCCACACTAAATTTGCTTGTACAAAGGTATAAAGAAAATAAACACCATCTCCAGAAGTACAAATAAGATTAAAGGTCTCTTATTTCTATATTACACTCAGATAAAGTCACAGTCTATTAACAGCCAATGAATTGTCTGGGAAAGAATCATAATATTATTCCATCAATTCTACCAGCAAGATCGTATGTGATAGAAAAGGGTAGAAAAAAAAAGAAAAAGACCAGGTTGAAGAATAAAACATCCTTTAACGTGGGTTGCCACAGAGGGAAAAGAAGTCCTTTCCTGTTTTACAGCGATCCGAATTTTCATGTGCAAGAGCTGGGCAGATAACGTGCTTAATTTTTATCTGGTGTTGATGTCAAGGCCATAATGCATCAGAGAAAAAATGTTTTTGCATTTAATCTTTAGAAACAATCAATTTCAGTCATATGGCATCCAAGGAACAAACAAACCAAAAAGCATACAGTTAATTTCACACATTTTAACCGTTCAGAGGTTTCATTCATTAAGAGCTGACAGTTAATCCCAATGGTATTGTGACAAAAAATGTGGTCAAGGAGACACAATTATCCTGAAATATCAAGAAAAGAAAAAAAAATACCTAACCCCTCCCCAAACACTTATCAAGCCACTTGCACAGCCACTGTGTTCACAAAGAAATTTACCATGAAATACATTGAGAAAGAGAAAAAGAATAACTAAGTCATATGTTAACCGAAGGATTAGGCAGCATTAGATATTAATGACATTATAACCTGCAGCAGTAAAGTGAATAATGCTGCAGAGTAGGGTAGCATCCAAAGGGAGTATGAGTTACTATATATTCAGGGAAAGATTGACAGAGAGAAAAAAAGCAGCTCAGAACCGTGTGCATGGGTGTATAAACTGAGCCACAGAAGTTTGAGACCTGTATCTGCAGGGGGAAGCAGCCTTCAGCTCCAGCTCCCAAACCAGGACTACAGCACATGATTGGCACAAGCATGTGCTGGCACAAGAGCCCCTGGATAATCCAAATTCACAACACTCCACTAAGTCAAACAAAAAGGACCTGCCGGAGCCAGTATTACCAGACCTCCTGTGAACCCAGCTCCTCTGAAGGCCACGGTATGGACTCCATAGCCTGAGCATTCCTGCAGCTTGTAGGACAAGGATCTACAGGGAGAAAATTCTTACAGAGATCATACTGCAGGCACCAATCCACAGGGAGTTTGTGCCCAAAGTCTTCTTGCATCTCCATTTGAGCGGTGGGTTACTAACCAAGCCAGCTGCCAGCCACAAGCCCCTACCAAAGGTAAAATGAAGCAGCCCCAAACGACCGGGCTGCAGTTCCGAAGCACTGTGATGCAGCACGAGCCTAACACCATTTCTAATATAGTTTCAGCTTGTCACGCAAACGTAATTATTTCTAAGTTTTTATTTGGCAGGAAAATACATTTTTCTAACAGTATCCAAGAACAACCCTGAACAATCTAAACAAGTGGTTTTTAAAACAACAAACAAAAACCGAAACATGAGCTAAGTGGACTGAAATACACAGCCTCTAAGCAGTCTTTTGTTTGTTCTAAAACACAAGTTTATTTCATAGAAAAGAAAAGCTGTAGTTATACTAAAACTGTGTATGCAAAGTGTCAGCTCAAGGCAAGTTTTGTATCTCGGCTCAGACCTGAGAAAACCAGGGAGTTAAATAAAGAGTATCATCAGACAGCCTGTTCATAACATTGCTATAATTATGCAGAGTACCTAGATGTAATCTTATACCTAGCTAAAAAAAAGACACCACAAACTAGCATGTTATAGTTATGCTTTGCCCTGAAGCGAACACGTGCAAAGTGTTGATCGTAACAGCCCTATGGAGAATTTTTAGATTTTTTTCCCCCCCCTGCACTTCAAGGGTAGTGACACATTGCAGCCTTGTCTTCTTTCTTGTTAGGGGCACTTTTCTTAAGAGCTATGTTCAGTAACATGCATTTTAAAATCATTTTCAGTGATCAAAGAAGGAAATACCCACTGATTTCACCACCGTTGCCACAAAGTTGCATGAACTATCACAGTGTTGCCAGTTCCCAGAACACTTAAATCTCCTTCTCTTGTCTTTGAGTAGGTAAATCTGCCAGTTAAGCTATGACTGGGGTGAGTGCTGCATTTCTACCTCAAATGGAGTTCTCGTTGCCTTTCCTCTCCTTTCTCCTTCTTTTCAACCTTATCTAAAGCTGGAAACGAACCTAAAACGTGATGTAAAACTGCAATTTAACTTCCTGGGGAAGGTTAAAACTGTGTAAATGGAAAAAAAAAAAAAAAAAAAAAAAGATTGAAATAGGGAGGGGGGCAAGAAGAAAACTAGTTCCCATACAACATCCTTTATAAGGAAATAATCATGGGCCAAATGAGAGTAATTCGAAGCACACAGGTTTCTACAAACAGAATTCAGCCCAAGTTACTATAGTATAAGCCCCACGGAGTACTATAGGATTTACTTCAATCCTAAATTCTTAGGAAGATTAACATCCATGCATTCAAATCCCATATTTGCATCAACTTTGTTCTTGTAAGACTGAATGTTTAAAACAAACTAGATGTTAATATCTTTGTATTGCAACCCTTTATTGCTAGAGCTAGCACAGAAGTGTCTATAAAACAGCAAGAACATTACCTCTCTGAAAATTAAACAATTGCCATTAATTCCTTGGCAAAGGTGGCATTAGCTCTGTCAGGCACAGCCTGAGCATGCCTTTCACACCCAGAGCCCGCGATATTTGTTCCCATTTAAAGATTAAACCAACCAGCTAGCCCCTAAAAGAGAAAACACTTTGCGATTCAAATGCAGCAGAACCTGCACAACTGCAGGTTCCTTTCACACACGCACCCAAATCCACCTCAGAGGATCACAGCCACAGCTCTGCACGAATCCTTTGGCTTACATCTAGCGATCGTGTTACCGAATGCCATTAAGGGATGCATTTAGCCTAATGGTTTTAACCTAAAGTCCGCCAGTTCGGTCAGAGCTCTTTACAACGTCAGGCAAATCACTAAGTCACTCTCCCTGCTTCCACTCTATGAAACTGGACCCGAGCAATTCCTTCCTGTGCAGGGCCGCTGCCAGAATAACTGCACTCACTGGCTGTCGTTAAATACCCACATGCTACAAGGACTGAGGTTTTCACAAAGCCTGTGAGACCAAGAAGCACAGCCAGCCATGTCTCAAACCACGATTCTTAAGAGGAAACTGGCATACAGCGGAGTTTGCAGCTTGCAAATTGGGAATGAATATTACAGGATGTCTTCCCAGGTCTGCCATGAGGCCAGTAAGACTTCCCACGCTGTTTCCTAACTTTCCTGGTTCTTCCTTTATCCCCCAAGCTCTCTGCAACAGAAAAACAGCGATGATGTCTCACAAGTCATTAGTTTCAACGTGAAGCACGGAGCCTCTTAAATAAAATCCAACTAAAAAAAAAAAAAGGCAAAGTATTATTAGAAAACAGGATCTTAACTGCAGCCATTTAGGATTTATAGCACATCTAAAACCACATACATGGAATTAATCAGTTATTTCTAAAATTGTGGAAGTTTAAATTATAATTGCTGCTATAGCTACTGGCAAAGTTAAGAACCCAATAAAAGCATGCATTTTCCAGATTTTTCTTAAAAGGCAGCTGAGCAGTGCAGCGAGTCTGCAGCGGTGAATTACAGGAGAGGTTACAACACTCAGTCAGAACCCTGCTTTTATTACGTCCTGTCTTATCCAAACTTTGGAACAGGGCAAGGTTTCCCAAGCTCACCTCTCCCACGCTGCAGTATTTTGAAAACAATTTTCTGCAATAGCTAATTTACCAGCTTTAAATGGAAGGAGTTTGAGAACTTTCACACTGCTAGGACCAGGATCTGCAAAACCACTTCAAAATGGAGCTACAAGTTCAAAAATGCACTTACAACCAATGCAGGAACAAAGCTCTAGCAATGCTTAGAGGCACTTGACGTGAATACCCCTGTCCTCTCCCACCTTTGATGGGGAAATGATTATCATTGGTCAATTGAAGAGAAATTGGGCTGACAGAATTCCTGGGAATAGATAAACCCTAAGTATTTCCAGGGCTCCCACACCTAGCACGTGCTGCCAACCTGCTCGTCGAGAGACAAGAGAAATCCAAGCTTCAGCAGACAGCTGCAGGTGGGGGAGGAGAAGGTTGCTGCCTTTCCACAGCTCGGTCAGATAATGCAGCCATACCTGAGCTATTTATCAAGTATTTCCAACTTGCTAACTCAAAAGTCAGGAGATGCTTGCACAGATTCATTTGACGTTAAAATGAATGGGTTTTGAAGATTATTCTTACTATCTCCAGTTCCTTTTAAAGTGGAGCGTGAACTTGTTTTTCAGTGTATAGTTCGGAAGTGGTTTGACAAAGCAAAACCACGCCAGTGACTAGTTAGGATTGGTCCCATGCCTTCCCTCCAGCTGTGCATTCTCACCTCTTTCCTTGTGCCAACACCAGTGCTCGTGTCATCCCGCTACGAGTATGTTTGGAGACCTAAACCAACAGAAACCTGACCCTAAGACACAACACGCAAGCACACAAACACATGTATGAGTACATGGCTGGGGGTGAGGGCTAGCTTAGCTTCCCAAAGCAGATAAACTCAGGGGCAGGGCAGAGGTAGCTGAAGAGAAAGGAGCAGCAGCAGCCTTGGATCGGCGCTAGCTGGTAGTGACAGCCCACCTTGGAAAGACCAAGCCGAAACTCAGCAAGCTTCAAACCCACGAGATCATCACCACAGCGACAATGTTCATAATGCCCCTGGAAAACTTTGCTGTCAGGTATCCCAGATGCTTGATAGCAGCATTATAACATTTAAGGTTGCTCATTAAATACATCAGCGCCAGACAATTGCTGATCCCTTCAGGAAAATAGGCATCCTGTCTTCAAATTTAAATGGAGTTAGTCTTTTCCCCTCATCACCCTTTTAAAAAGTGGTGGTGGTGATATTCAGTAACTGAACTGACAGACACCCTGCAGCTATTTTTCTCCAATATGAACAAATTACAGTCTAACCCCTGTCCCCAAGACAAACCTGGAGCCAGAAGGCTGTGAGGCCTTAAGGCATTAAAGACAAATGATTCTGCGGGATCAGGCACTGTGCTTCTGCTCACCATCCTGACACTGTTCTAGCTAATTGGAATATGCAGTTCCAGCTGAAGATAAATATTTTAAAGAGTTATTAGATAGAAGTAGTTCAGGAATCCATTAACTGCAGGAACAAATTTAATTTTATAGAACAGAAAGTCTTCAAGACAACCGCTAAAAAACAAGCCTTAAAAACACTAAAATCACTCACAAAAACCCATTGAAATTGACTCAAGATCCTGGAAGAGCTTCAGATTATTATGTATGTAAAACAATTTGCTAAGAGCTGTAGACATTTGCTGCCACATATTCTTCTCTGCTGTTTTACGTGCTTCACACTGTTCCACCCTTCATAAAAGTGGCAAATCTGAATAGAATTGGAGTTCAAATAAAGTTTTGTTGATTCTTCAAGACTACTAAAAGAAGCTGGCCCTAAAAAATAAGCTTAGGATGTTTTATTTTCCTTGAGTGAAACCTTGTTCTCTGAATGCATTTGTTAGAAATAAATATTAGAAATAATCAGGCTTAGTGCTCTGTCAAGCTAATTTGCCACTGCTCTTTCCCTAACAAAATTCTCAAATTACTCCCTGACAAAAAACAAAGACCTAAAGTCTGAACAGATGCACGGTGAGCTAATAGTATCCAACACTGCCTTGGCATCACCGACGATACACTTGATGCTGAAAGTACAGACACTTGGAGCTCACAAGCATTTCTTTTCAGTGCGAGGCAAATCAGTCACACACAGCTAGGTGTACGCTCAGTGCCTGAAAAATTACAGTTTTGCAGTGATCAGCATCCTTTTAACTCACCGTGTAATAGCAAACATGACTTTGGGTTGAAGACTGATTTCAAATATTTTCATATTTTTATTTTGTTCCAGATGGGAATGCTTTGCTCAACTTCCTATAATCCTACTGTATTCCCTCTTCAGGTCTGCAAGAGGCACATTTCTGAAAACCCTCCCATAAATCATATAAATCCCGCTATAAATTACACCGGACCCTAAAACAAGAACATTCAGGAAGTTTAAGGCCAGATGGATTCCATTAGCTTCACCTCCTGTACTCATATCCTATTAAAATTTTACAGAGAAAGTCTGAATTGAAGGGCGCCTCGGCTCTGGCTAAGCCACCCCTTCCAGAGAGGTGTCCAACCCTGATTAAAAGATCAAGGGAGAAGAATTCATCGTTTACCTTAGCGAGGAAGTGCCATACACTCCCACAAATGTTCTGTTCTACAGACAAATTTTCCTACGAGGAAATCAAACCCAGCTAAGCTCCCACTGTGCACAAATACCCCCCAGGCCAATTTAAGCTCACTTTCATATACCTGTGCAGGAATTACTGCGCTGAAAGCATGCTTCCCTACCGAGACTCGGGTTCTAAAACTGTCTGGCTGTTGTTTAGTCATAAGAAGTGCTCTAAACGTTTAGAAAGACTAGGAAACAAGTAAAGCAATCTCTTTGGTTGTGCAGTAGGAGGGATAAATGTGTTGTTAGTACAGCAAGACAACCTAAGTAAAATCCGAATTTCTGCACACGCTATCACACTTGCAAGAAGCAATACAGTAGTACTTGATCTTTTTAAAATAAGCAAATAGACCAAAAAGTCTACAAAACCTCTAGCAGCGTCTCCCCACGTGTCAACGTTTATATGCCAGTCATGCTGAGGGCAGTTTTAAAGCCATTGTGCAAGAACTACGAAGCACTCATAAGACACTCGTGGACTAAGTACTTTCTTTTTTAAATAGGAACCTAGGAACTGAGACAGAATGATAAAATGAGCTACCAAAGGTCAAAAAAGTCAATGTCAAAACCAAGATTAGAAGCCTTGAATTCCTGGATCCTAGCCCTGTGTTCAAAGCCTTTCCCCACCACTTAAAACGTGTCTTAATGACTACAGGACTTTTAGACATAGGCTTTACTTTTACAGGCATAGGTGAGAAGAAGGGTTCAGCAGGGGTAGATACTTCCAAAAGAGCTTGGTTTTTCCCCTCAGCCATAAAAAGAATAGCAGGATCATTCCCACAAATGTCAGCCCTTTAATCCTCTCCCCACCCCTGTCCCAAACCACTCCCAATTCCTGCCCTCCCTCCCCAGCACTTACCAAAAAGCAAAGCTGCGGCCAGTTGTGGATAAAATACCTATATGTGTAAATGGAGTAGGGTTCAGACAGATCTTTGGTGATCAGTCTCATGATATCGGGCATCTGCAGCTCTGACTCGTATCGGACGTATCGTATCGTTAGGTCCTCCTCGGGCTGAGAGTCCGTTCCCGAGCCTTTCAAACTGCAGGCTGCTGCTAAGGACCTAGAGAGTAGCAGCAGGGACTCCTCCTCCTCCCCTCCTTCATCCCCCTCCTCCTGCTCTTCCTCCTCCAAGCCAGTCCCTCCTGCCAGTCCGTTGCGGGCTGCAGTCTTAGCAGCAGTCGGAGTTGTGGCAGCAGGCTGGCTCCTGTCCCCTGGTGCTGCTGCTGCTGCTGGGGGAGAAGGAGGAGGAGAGGGTGCAGTCCTTCCCTGGGGAGGGAGGTGGTTGCTAAGGGGGGACGAGCACGGTGCTGTGGCCGGAGGCGATGGCTGCTGCTGCTGTCCGGAGCCCATTGTTTTGCTGGCTCGCTTGTTCTCCTGCCCCTCGGGGGCTGCCCCTGCCTCCGAGCCGAGGATCTTGCTCTTGAGGGAGGCCCGCAGGTGCCGCAGCTCGGGGCTGATGAGGCCGTTGAGCTGGTGGTTGTGGTGCGGGGGGTGGTGGTGGTGGTGGTGGAGGCGGTGCTGCTGCTGCTGCGGCCCCCCCTTGCCGCCGTCGCTGCTGCCTCCTCCTCCTCCTCCTCGCTGCTGCTCCCGTCCGCCCGCGGGTTCCTCCTCTTCCTCCTCCTCTTCGGCCTCCTCGTCCTGGGCCCCGGCGCAGGCGGAGGCGGCGGCAGCGGCGGAGGTGGAAGAAGAAGAGGAGGAGGAGGAGGAGGAAGCAGCCCCCCCTCCTCCTCCTCCTCCGGGGAAGGGGGAGAGCGTGTCCCCCTGCGGGGAGAGGACGCTGCTAGGCCCCGGCGGTACCTCGGCCATATCCTACGGGAGAGACCGACACAAACCCCGCGGGGAGGAGGGCGTCAGGCGACACGGGGCGACAGGCGGCGGCCTCACGGGCCTGAGGCGTGGGGGGGGGAGGTGAGGTGAAGGGGGGAGGGGGGGGGGGCGCGAACAAAGGCACAGCCGGTGCCCGGGCCCCGCCTCACCGCCCCGCCGCCGCCTTTTCCCGTTACCCCACACCCCCCTGCCTCCTCCGGGGCCCTTCCCCGGTCCCTTAAGGGCCCCGGGGCGGCCTCCGAGGCCCCCCCCGCCCGCCGCCGCTCACCGCCGCTCCCCTCAGCGCCGCGGCTCCCACTCGCCGCTCATCCAGCGGCCGCCAAGCGCGGCCGCCGCTGCCGTAACCCGCGGCCGAGTTTCCTGTCAGCCTTTGCGACACTTCCTCCCTTGACGGCGCGGCCTAGCGACGGCGGGGCGGGCCGGCCCTAGCAACGGGGTTAGGGCCGCGGGCCTGGGCCTGGAGGGAGATTTCGGGTATTTGGGTGATTTTTGTGTAGATCAGAGCGCAGGAGGTGCTGCTCTGCCTTTCAAAGGCAGTATGAGGGGTGTCATTTCTCAGCCAGGGCAGGCAAAGGCAGGCCTTGGGACTGCAAGGAAGTTGTTCGGCTGGTAACAGTGGAAACTGCAAAGATGACAGAAGTAATCTTGTAGTCCTAAACTGGGAAAAGAAAAAAGAGAAAGAAAAAAAAAAAAAAAGAAAAAGAAAAAGAAAACCTTGTTAAAGTTAAAAAAATAATAAAAGACCATTGTATGAATTCCGGCTCTGTGTACTTATTGGTAGGGAGCACTGGGCACGAACCTACAGATAACAATCTCAAGTGATCCCATTTCTCTATTACTCTTTTCCATTACATAATCCACATTTTAAGAACACACTGCCAGATCTCACAGCAACAGACAAGTCCTTTAAATGGGAAGTTTTCTATTAAAACACACCCATAGCCCCTCAAAACACAGACAATTCGTCCTTTTTTCATGAGGAAGCTTTGCAGGGCTGTTGTAAGACTTGCACGTTTTCCTTTGCTACAGTTATTCTTCAAGGAAGTGACAGGTCTGGACTTACAAGGAAAATCCAGCAATTTCTGTACATGTCCTAACAGAGCTCTTTAATGAGGAAGAAAATAGGCTGAGGAGTTTCAGGCTTCTGTTTATGAATTGCTCAGTTCTGAAGTAAAACAGGAAAAAAAAAATATCTGACTGAAAGTGAGAGAATTATAAAGCTTTTATCCAAAGTAATTAATGATGGAAACACTTAGATTTTGAGAATGAAATTGTTCTCTGTATCCTTTTAGATTTATTTCTTCTTTTCTGAGACTCCTGATGCATGTTATCTCCGTTCAGGTTGCTTTATGTGTTCTGCAGTTGCTTTGCCTACCAGATTTTAGACCTTTCTTTCTGCTTTAGAAAGGTGTTCATGTACACAATTTCATTTAAGGGTCTAATGATTTTTTTGTGTGTGTATGTTTTCAGGCACCAAAGTGTCTTTGTGGACCTGATCTGAACTGCTCTGGCACACCAGCAGTGCAGCTAAGTTCACTGTCCTCCAGTAGTTCAAACAAAAAGAGCAAACAAATGTCAGTGTAGTAGTGGCCTAAATTCAGTCCTCATTTGCCATGTTAGAGCAGTGTGATTGAAAGCATCAGAGCCACATGCTATGATGGTGTTCATGTTAGGAAGATGATCCAGCACCTGAAGAAGTTGTCAGATAGGGTGAAGAGGATCTAATCTAATTGTTATCATGGATACATACCATGTTATCTGCAGGTATTGTGGAAAAAAGCCTCTTGTTTGTGCTCTAACCTGCTGGTAACATCCTTTGTTCCACTTCTATTACCTCTTGAACCACCTCCAGACTTGGAAAGTTACCCATTTTCTGTTGATATTAACAGTTCTTTGCCCACAGCTAGGATATGACCAAAAATAGGCATGGATAGGGCAGACTCCTCTGAGCTAGTGCCTTTGATTTCCCTTATTGCCAACAGAGAGGAAAAGGCACTCCTGTGGTGGGATTCGGGTCATCCTAAAGTCGATTGCTAAAGCAGGTTAAGTGAGTTGTGCTTTGGAGGTGTCATCATCCCATTAAATAAAAGGATCTCAGCATAACTGGTTCATCTCAGATACCCCTGCTATCACTGTCTGAAGTTAGGTAAAAGGTGTCGTATGGCCACTGCTGATATGTTCTTGGTCTGAGTGCCTACTTGGCCTTCTATTTGTCTTTTTTTCTTGTATGTATTATGATAACTTATTTTAAAATGGTCTTTTCAGGTGACATTTATTTTTAAAGATACCTTCAAGTGTATTTTATTCCATAGACTTCTCTCACTGCTTTTTGAACCTCCAGCAACTGAGCACCCTCATACTGTTGCAAGCCGCTCCTTCTGAAGGAGGGATGGGGCTAGAACACAAGTCTCATTGTTTCTTGTTCATTTTTCAATAACTCTGTGACCGTGGGGGTTTCTATGGCTAATTTATTTGTTAACAAAACAGCACACACTTAGGAAACTCTCCCTGTGGAGTTCCGTTCTTTAGGAGAAGAAACAGAGCTGTCAATGTCCTTCCTCTTTTTCTCTAAAGTATTTAAGGGAAGTGTCTATCCACTGACTGAGCTTCACAGTTTCTCTGCGTTAGATCTGCACTCAAGGAAAATTGACATCTAAACATGCCGCGTTCCCTGTTGTAATAAAGTTGAAATCCCAGATGCACCAGAAATGAGGATGTCACAGACAGAGTACTGAGCTGTACTTTAGGCAATAAACCGCAGGAATGGGTCAATGCTTCACAAAGAAGCATATTTATTTATTTATTTCTTCTCAAAGAAGGGGAAGTAGTTTGGCATGAGTGTTTGACATGGAAGTAGAATTCCTTCCAAATAAAATGGTCTCCATTGTTCTTCACTTATCAACAGTGATTCTTTAAAACAGTTACCCTGCATGTAACAGTGATTGTGTTACTCAAACTCTTAGTTCATCAGCAAAACAATAATAAAATGATGTCTCTTTTTCCTATCCACTTGTCAAAGTCAAACATAGACAAGACATTTTGGAGTCTGATGTTTCAGATAGGCACATTAAAGTTTTCCATGGGCCTTGATAGTGTTAGAGCCCTGAGCACTTCTCTCTTCCTGGGGGTCTGACTGTTTGGGCTCAGAGGCAGATTTAAGATAGTTGGTGGCTGGCTGGCACATCCATGCCTGCGTGACCTGGCACTTGCCCCATTACCATGGACTTACCTGGCAATCTGGACTCGGCTGAGCCTGGTTACCATCACCTGCTTTGTTCAGGTATTAATGGATTGTGCCTGTGTCAGTGAGGCCACCTCAATCATCTTGGCTTTGGTCCTCTGCACCTCAAATACGTGCAAGATGATAGCAAAGGTGTACAAGCAAGTCTGGAATTTCTGCACTGTACTCTGCCTTCAGAGGGGAAGTGCAATGTGTGCAGGCAGAGGTGGGAATATCAGGCCGGCCCAAGTTCCTTAAACAGCAAATACAGAATCATAAAAAGTATACAAAGTTAAAGGCACAAGGAAAGAGGAATTCAGTAAAAACAAAAAGTATGTGTTCCTATCGAATAGTGTTCTTCAGTTCCCACTGAGGAAACTGGCTGCGTAGTGGTAGGTTTCATGCTGCTCAGAAAGGGAATATTCCATATAAAATGAGCAGTCCGAAAAAAAATGTACTTTAGAAAGTGTTGTTAACGATAGAAATCGCAAGGGGGTAGTGTTGTACAGCACTCCAGCCTCTGCAATTCCCACAGCAGTGGCCCTGTGCCATAAACCAAGTTCGTTTTACTGGAAGATACAGAAGTCATTGTCTGCATCGCTTCTGACAGCAGTCCTGGGAGGATGACATTTGTCTCTGTGCAAGACTGGGACTTGTAGTGTCAAGATCAATACACCAGTGAAATTACCATCTCCACCTTTGCAGCTACATTGAAACCAAGTGTGAAATGACAGTGAGAGACTTGACAGGTGCAGAAATGAAAAATAAAATAAACAAAGCAGAGGTCTGTGAAAGATGAGTCAACCATGACAATATTTATTCCATTTCTTAGTCTTATTTTTTTTTTTTTTTTTTTTTTTTTTTTTTCCTACTGCAGGTGAAATCACATGAGGTCCCTGATAACTTACTGAAGCTGGTTTCTCTTACCAGAGCCTGTTCTCTCTATGGGAGGACAAAATCATGGTTTTGCAGGAGTAGTAAAGGTGTCTTGGTAGCCTCACTCAAGCTTCTTCTAATGAGGAAGTTCTGGATCCTTTTTGGGATGATTTTCTGTCTTTGCTACCCTGTCACGACTCCGCTTACTTTTCCCAGCCTCGTGGGGACACGGCAGTCTTTACTTGTACTTGGAGAAATAATGGAGAGAGCAGAGGGAATCTCCCTGCCTTTCTGTTACACCGGGGCTCTATGTGTACTTAGAAACCCACTGAAAATATATATAAGAGTAGAGATGCTTATTTAGAGATTATTTCATAAAAGAGGATTGATTCCGCAATGCCTGGCACTTTGCCCATAGAGCTGATGAGAACTGATTGATTTAAAATGATTTGCTTCATTGGGAATAGTCCGAGACAGCTCTCCTTTTCCAGACTCTTTTTCAAAAAGGCACAGAAGGAAGGGTTTGGAGGAAGCTGCAGATGTGATGTACGAGAAAACTCAATATATGCTGCAGAGCTAAAGCCAGTAGCTGAGATCTCGTCTGGTGTATGTAGGCCCAGCTGTCACAGAAGAGAAAGTGTTCTGAGAAGTATGCATCTTTGGTATTCTCATCCAGCTGGTTGCTTGTTCCATCATTGTTTGGTGCCCCCAGTATTGCACAAGGAGACATTTTAACTTGGGCAAGTCTTTATGTTGGTCTTATTGCATGGACTGCTTACCCACAGGCTCTGACCCATCCTGCTTCATTGGGTGAAAGGAGCTCACAGGCAGGAAATTCAGGCACACCTTCTTACAATAACAGCAGTCAACAGATTTAGGTTCATTTTAATTGCTTCAGCTGGGTTCATTTTACACCTGTCAAGCAAAAAGAAAATGTAGATACTCTATATTCAAAAATTATGTGACTGTAAATTTTTAAGAGAGCCTGCTGAAACTTGTACAATAGTCAAGATATTCCTATTTTTTTCCATGTCAATGCATACTTAACATCTCTGAACTTAGGAAAATAAGTTTTCAAAACCTGTGAGCTTCCACATTAGATTCCTCACTGGATTTCTCAATGGAGCCATTGAGAAATTTGTTCTTACTTCAGCAGGAACAGAGGCAGACCAACACTACAGTCCTTTGAAAATAATCTAACAAAATATAATAATCTAAAAAAAATAGTTTAAAATATGATGTAGCATATTTAGTCATTAAAGTATGGTAATCTTTTTAGAAGGTCCTCTGCCAATTGCTGTTTTCTTTTGCTGATAGTTTCCCTATACTATGAAATATTTAGGGGAGTCAGTACCTTTAGAAACTCTGGAGGATGAATATTGAAATGGAAACTTACTTAAAAGGGGGAGGGTTGGAAAGAAGGAGTTAGGGAATTATAGAGACATCAGCTTTTCTTCAATTTCCTAAAACACCCTGGAACAAATAATCAAACAATTTGTAAGCATTTAAGAGAAAACAAGGAGATTAGTGACAGTCAATATGGATTTGTCAAGAACAAGTCATGTCAAACGAATCTCATTTCCTTACATGACAGGGTAACAGGCTCTGAGACAGAGGAGAAACAGTTCAACTCACAACTCTTGACATTAGTTAGACTTCTGAGGGAACATTCTCATAAGAAAGCCAAGGAGATGTGGTAAATATGAAATTATAAATTGGCCACATGCAAGGGATTTCAAAGAATAGTTCTCAGTAGCTCATTAGTAAAATGTATGATAAATTGTATGGGAGCTTGTACTTTATTCAATATTTTCAATGGGCTAGAAATGCCATTTCTTACATTTGGAGGCAAAAGCATGCAGGGATGGATTGCAGAGACGGGACCAAAATTGCAAAATATTGAGAAAACAGAAATGAGTCTGTAAAGGGAAGGACAATATTTGATAAGGGTGAGCACAAAGATGCTACGCTTCGGAAAGAGCAAACGGCTACACAAATAAAAGCTGGAGAACAGCTGTGCTGGATGGACTTCTTTGGAAAAGAGCATAAAAAGGTGTGCTTTCTCTCTCCATGACCATCAGAAAGCATGACCTGCAGCCCAGAATCAGGTTCTTGTTTGTGTATGTGGTAGCAGGACAGGAAGTACTGACCAAGAGAATTCTGGTTAAGTAGTTGAAAAATACGTTAACTGTGAAGACAGTGAAATCTTGCAATAAGCTCCTGAGAAGCCTATCGTGAAAAACTTTTAAGAACAACAACAAAAAATCATATAAATGGTCCTGCCTTGTGTTGGATGAATAATTTAGAAAAGGTTCTTGAGGTCTCCTCCTACACTGCTTTTATTCAAATTCCAGCATTTTTGCTATTGTCAGAAGTGGATTTTTTTGGTATTGTCAGAAGTGGATTTTGCATCGCAGATGCATGTGACAGACAGGAAGCAAACACCACATCACTCGATTTATTGACTTCACTGGCAGGGCACTGAGGACAGAACTAGAAAAGTATTTTGTGAATGCTAATCTAATTATATCAAGATTATGTTACAGAGAGTATTCAACAAATTTTCAGTGGAAAATCACATATGAAACTTATGATTTGGTTCTCTTATATGACACTACAGTGGCAAGTTTCCCCTTCAATGGGACTCCCTTGGGGAGCAGAGAGGGAAAAGAGCTGGCCTGAGAAGTGAAACTCCCACGTGCTCCACACCACACTGTGGCAACGCCGATCTTGTCACTCTCTCTTAGTCATGGTGTAGATATTTAAGATAACTAGAAACAGAAACTCCAAAATGCTGCAGGGAATTAGGCAACTTAAAGCATCATCCTTCTTAAAATTTATTACTGTGAACGCATAACCCCATTTTTATTCCCTTAAGACCAGTACATCCAGTACTTGTGTGTGATTTGGGTCTACTCATGACCTTAAGCTTAGATGTGGGTTTAAGCATATTGCTGGCTGGGATCTCACAGTTTTGCCTTGATTTTTCTCCCTTTCACGCTGAATCAAATCCTGATGCTGATGAACAATAACTCAGCTCTGATTTTCCCAGGGCAAGAATTCAACTGTTACTGCCTATTCTATACTGAGGCTTAGTTGGCTCATGCAGGGGCAAGGATACGCAGCGGTATTTTGCTTTTAGTGAGGAAATACAAGTTTCCAGATTCCTTTCTGAGGCAGAAGAGTGCTGCCTGCAGAGCTCAGAAGAGTACAAGGGAATTTTTTTAATGCTTTCAGAAATATCCTCCAAGAGATCCTTGGCAGTGTCTCTGTCACCTCCTGTTACTGACACTCAGGAAATCAGGAGTGGCTGGAGGAGAATGACTGGAGTAAAGCTTGCCCAGGGACCTCACCTATAGACTTGTGATGCTCAGCACAACCAAAATTAAGAGTTAGCTGAATGTTCAGTCTTGTTTGGCTGTGTATTTTCCCTGAAATGAAAATAACAGGGCCCTTGGTATTCTGAATACTATTAGCCTGTTCTTTCGCTGATACCCTTTCATGACTCTGAACAAAACTGTTACAATTACAGACTTGATTTAAAGTCCATGCAGTGGGAAAAAGAACAAAAAAAGACCAACTGCTACTGCCTTTACAACAGAAAATATTTAATTGTAAAGCTATTGCCATAACAATGGACTTGTACAGTGGAAACCTCTTTCTCCACTACGTGACTGCTGTTTTAACTCTCTTTCCTCATTTTACATCTCCCCTCCTTTAAAATGGGGATGGTAGTATCTACATTCTTAAGGAATTTTAAACACGTTCCATATTGCCTAAGCACTAAGTGAGCTTTGCGAACTAAACCAAGGCTGTGGGTATTTCAAGGACATACCTGCAATCAGGATGGGGGCACACAAAGAGAAAACATAGCTCATTTTGGCTACTGTTAGTTATCTATCTAGCCCTGTGTTTGCATAGAAAACATCCACCTGCTGCTCTCCACTACAGCGTGCATTGTGTCCTGTAATCCAGCAAAAGACTAAGTAGCCAAAAATCAGATCGGAGAAGTGTTTAAATAAAAGGCTTCAGGACAGGGGATGTTCTGTTGATCTCTGGCTTCCTGGATGTTTGCTGGATGCAGGCTCTGTTACGTGCACGCACACAGTACCCATGCAGCACAGCTAGTGCAATGCTTATCCCAAAACATCAGACTTATGAAACACATGCATGGCGAGGCCGAAGGGCAGTTAGGAAGCTGGGAAGCTGGCCTTGATGTGTGGTGCAGTTCCAACAGGCAGGAGGTGGGGCTGAGAGCAAGGCTGGATGGAGAGCAGCTGTCGGTGAGAGGTCACACTCAGTGTGTAAGCTGTGTACAGGCTGGTCATGGTCCTTCATCAACAACAAGCTTTTCAGAAATCCCACGCAAACCTCATAATCTAAGTGGCTGATCTTTCTACATGGAAAAAGAAGAATGTGCATTTGAAAAAATGGTTAGATGACAGGCTTATTCTTGAGAGAGAGAACTCCTAAATCACTCTTAAACATCTTCTGTAATAATATCTGAGAATACAAATTGGGGTCTGATTTGGTCCATGTATCATCTTCTCAGTTTCATATAATGGCCATTCTGCTCTGCAGATGTGCGTTATGATAACATTATCTTGTGCTCCTCGCAGGAGGAACTCATCCCACAGCAGACAGCAGAACAAGGGGTAATATATCCTGTAGCACAACCCACTTGGAAGCCCATTGTCAACGTCCTGTAGAGCCTTTGGGAGAGTGTGGCAGAGAGCTTTGCAGGCAGCAGAATGGTGGCAGGGTGGCGTGACTGCTTCAGAACAAGGGATTTGGTTCTCCCAGCTGGGTTCACTGGATCAAGGCTTCAGGAGGACAAGGCTCATGTTCTAGAAGCTGCAGACAGCCTGTAATCTCCCTGCCACGCCACTCTGCAAAGACAAGGATTATGGACAGATATGGATGTTTCTGGCTGGAATAAAGAGCTTCCTGCAATTGAAACCTTGCTGGAGCTTAGCCTGTGGGATAGGCTGGAAGCAGAGTTTGCAGGAGCCATCCTTATTAGGCTTCAGGGCATGTTGTATATCCAGTGTAAGCTCTTGGTCTCAGATACAACACACGACACATTTTACCTGTGCATACATGATAACCCTTCTCACACTACAAGATAGCAGCCTGTCTGGATTAGACGAGCATTGACTCCTATTTGGCATGGAGATAGAGACACCTGAGGATATTTTGAAGTGAGATCAGGAATGGTAATTCCCTGACTTCACGTTGGGTGTCCGAGTGGCCAGGCACATTGGTGCTTTGAATGAGATTCGGATGCTGGAGGCACCAGCCCCATCTGCACAGGCGCTCTCAGATCCTGTGTCAGCAGGCTCACAGGCGCTGTGCTGGCGGATCCTTGATTATCGCCTAATTTGAGCCTCGGGAATCAGCCATAACGAGTCAGTGATTGAATGAATCATGCCTTGCTTTCTCTTCCCCAACACAGCAATTCACCCACATTTGTTCATTACTCAGCCTTGTTTGCCAAATAATGTATGCACATAATTTCTGGTCTGTAATTCATTCATATGCAGCCTGGGTGAGTATTTAGCAATTAAAATGAGAAAGTCAAGATGTTTTGTTTGGGCTCACAAGTTTTTGTTTCTTGATTAAACTCTCAAAAACCATGTTGTGGGGGTGAATGTGAATGTCAGTGAATTCAAAATGTAATTTCTGCATCTATCCTCTAATATACACATATATTCATGATGTCTTCAGTTGGTAGTAAACATTGATTACAAAGTCTGTGAAAAATGAACACAAAAGAAGCCTAAATTAAGCTAATTTATTTTTCTTTTAATGAAAAACTAACCTGTTTTATGATCTTCTAATTCTGCATGAAATAAAAAAAAAAAAAAAAAAAGCTGCACTGAAATCTGTCCAAAAAGTAAAGTGAGGAAATGAGTACTGGATGTTTTCCACCATTCTCTGAAACACTCAGGGTACAAAAAATGTGAAACTTTCCAAATCTGAGTAGAAAAAATGTGAAACTTTCCAAATCTGAGTTTTAAAAACAGAAAAGAAAGAAAAAAAAAAAAAAAAAACCATCAGAAATGTAACATAAAGATAATATGAATACGATGATACTTAACAGAGGAATGAACAGTGGTAAATGTGACACAGTTTTAAAAAATATTGATATGTCATGGCATACATCCATGTCTCCTTCCATCTGACCTGTGTTCTGGTCACTCAATGGATATAGACGGTATATATATTTGTAGATAGATAGATCTAGATCTATGTATATAAAGGGGAATAGCAAAAGGCTACAGATAAAGTGAAATTGTGGATAACAGCTTAGGTTCAAGAGGCCAGAGAGAAATATCCACTGAGGATTACTAAATATCTGCAGACATCTTTGGCTCACCAAGCTCCTGATAGGCAAATAATTGGAGATGAAGATAGCACCGGAGGAAACCCCACTTTATGCTCATCCTTTTCATGTGGTTTTCCTAGATGTTTACTTTGGCCAATGCTGGAGATGAGATAAAAAAAAACAAGCGTTGGTTGAATTAGTCTGATTCAGTGTGTTGCAATGCTAGGTGTTGTAAGGGATACCCTGGAAACCATGGACTGGCACATCTTATTTCTAGCGGGCAACCCAGTAAGATGTATCATCTGTTTTCTGTACTAGGATAGTTAGTGTGCTGACTGGGGAAGGTCAGTCACTACAGAAAGCTTTTTAGCAATTTTATCAGAGTAAATTCTTAAAGAAATGACATTAACATAGGGCAAGAATGGAGACCCTCTCAGAAATTACTAATTGTTCAAAGAGAAGAAAGATAATATAAAAATAAATGTTCATGGAAAGAAAAAAAATCAAAACACCTCTGCTGAATTAATACAATAAAAGCTGTTCAAAATGAGTATGCTTGAGAAACCATGTAGATGTAGAGCCAGGAAGCCACTGCTGATGAAATAGCCTGGTAGTTTCCAAAATATCTCTGCTCAAAGGTTTCTATAGCACAGATACTCCGCTCAATCCTCCCACCTATATGCATAAGAAAAGATGACATCAAGACCAATGAACAGATAGTCCAGGCCATCGGTCCCATTTTGGAAGAATTAAACAGTGGCCAAGTAGGAGCCTTGGCCTTCAGATGAGCAATGTGTCATTTTGCTCCTGGTAGCCTGTGAGCACTTTTTGAACCAAATGTTTATCTTGGCATTCTTATTTTGCCTGGATCCCATGCAGAGACATGGCTGTCTCCACGTAGACCGATACAGATGGCAACTGCCGGTGGAGTTTGGTCTTCATTCGCAAATGGAAAATGACAAGGAACTACTGCCAGCCTGAACCCGTCTTACCCATCACCTTTGCTTTGAGGGAGCTCAGCTTTGCACCAAACCCAAGGCTTGGCAGCTTGACTTGATTCCCGCAGTGTCTCCCAGAACAGCTCCATCCAAATACCCATGGATGTGCGAGTGTTCAGCTCAGACCTCGGATCCCCAGCATGAGCCCACCATATGGAGCTGTGTGTTATGAAAACTTTCAGCCCTACGCAGGTCAGCAATCACTTTTATCAGTCTGGTACATGTGTCACTGTGGATATATGGGCACAGAGTTTTATTCTGAGGCACATTTTCTCTCTGTAGACAAAAAAATCTTGTCTTTTTGTTGGGCCTTGCAGCTGGTGTTGCCTGCAGAAGGCTGCCCGTCTGTGCAGAAGGTGAAGCCATGCAGCACTGACTCACTGTTCCACCACCTCCTACTTCTGGCAACAACCAGCATGGGCTGATTCAGAGCACCTGGAAAAAAACAGAGTGCTTGCAGAAAAGGGTCAGGTTTGATGCTCAAATGATTTGAGATCAAGCCGTGCTCAGAGCAGTCATTCTCAGCTATGTGAGTGATACATGTGACCAGTCTTTCATGGAAAGAAAGTATCAAACTGCAGGAGGAAATTTCCAAATCAGTTTGGTTTTCCCTGAAAAAATCCCCCAGGGGACATCTTACCCCCAAATATTATACAAACACATTCCACATCCAGAAACTGGAGGTGAGATTTGCTGACCATGCACAGTGTCTACAGGCGCAGACACCTACAACTGAACTAGACTCTCTTGGCTCCCTTTATGTGTGTTGAAATGTTTTTTAACCCCACCATCCATTCTCATCCTGCAGCCACCAGCTGAAGCAGTCCAGATAGGCTTTGCTGCTGGCCAGTAGAGGGAAGTGACTGTCCCACTCTGCCCTGTGCTGGTGCAGCCTCATCTCCAGCACTGTGTGCAGTTTTGGGTGGCACAGTGTAAGAGGGACGTAAAGCTATCAGAGTGTCCAAAGGAGACCTGTGAAGATGGGGAAGGGTCTGGAGGACAAGACGTATGAGGAGCAGCTGAGGTCCCTTGGTTTGTTCAGCCCCGAGCAGAGCAGGCTGAGGGGAGGCCTCATGGCGGCCTGCAGCTCCCTCACGAGGGGAGCAGAGGGGCAGGTGCTGAGCTCTGCTCTCTGGGGACAGCGACAGGACCCGAGGGGACGGCATGGAGCTGGGACAGGGGAGGGTCAGGCTGGGGGTGAGGGAAAGGTTCTGCACCTAGAGGTGGTCGGGCACTGGGACAGGCTCCCCAGGAACGTGAGCATGGCACGGAGCCTGACAGAGTTCAAGAAGCGTTTGGACACCGCTCTCAGCCACATGGACCAATTTTTGGGTGGTCCTGGGTGGAGCCAGGGCTTAGACTTGATGATCCTTGTAGGTCCCTTCCAACTTGGGATACGTGGGTAACCAGGTTAGAAAGGTTGGCGAGAAGAATTCCACCTTGCAGCTGCAGGGACTTATCGGCAGAGCTTACAGCTTTAAGGAACATTACTGATGCCCAGTGTTGTGTATCTGGAAATAGAAACATCCATGGGACAGAAAGCCCCTATTTTGACACATAACAATAGTCTCTGCTTCAAACTCTTGCTTCTTCTCTCCAAGCCTACATGTACATCATGGTTGGTCCTTGGACGAAAGGAGAAGTTTTAACAGCCTTAGCAAAATGCTAACATTTTCCCAAAACTGTGATCCAGGCACACTCTTGTGGTTGAAGACAGCTAGTGCACATTTGGACGAGGCTGTCTCCATACACAGCTGCAGAGAGGAGCAGGGGTGACCCCAGGACTTGTCCTGCTTGCTCAGGACATAGGCTGGCACCAGCTCACACACTTCAGCCAGTGCATCCGTAATGATCCGAGCTGTTGTGGTAGCACCCAACACGGTTTAAAAACCTGCGTGAGAGCTTTTATCATTCCTAGCTCAGAGCAGCAGTGTGTGCCCAGAGGTGGTTAATAATTTAGCACTGCAGCTATTAACTGGTCTGCAGGAACACGCCTGCTTCTGGGAAAAGGGACACCTCAGCTGCTGTACCATGGGGTGAGGTTTTGGGGTCCCAGCTCAGCAAATTGCCCTCCCTGCCAAGAAGGCTGATGGTATTCTTGGCTGCATTTGGCGAAGTATCACCAGCAGGTCAGGAGAGGTGATCCTTCCCCTCTGGTCAACACTGGTGAGGCTTCATCTGGAGTGCTGGGTCCAGTTCTGGGCCCCCCAGTACAGGAGAGACCTGGGCATGCTGGAGAGAGCCCAACGAAGGGCCTGGAGCTGAGAGGCTGAGGGAGCTGGGGCTGCTCAGCCTGGAGAGGAGGAGGCTTGGGGGGATCCTATCAGTGTCCATAAATACCTGATGGGAGGGTGTAAGGAGTCAGGCTCTGTTCAGAGACAAGATAACAAGCACTGGGCACAAACTGGAGCACAGGAGGTTCCATCTGAACATCAGGCAGCACTTTGGTGTGGTGTGGGTGCCGGAGCCCTGTCACAGGCTGCCCAGAGGTTGTGAAGTCCCCTCCTTGGAGATCTTCAAAAGCTGCCTGAATGTGATTCAGGGACCCTGCTCCAGGTGGCCCTGCTGGGGCTGGGGTTTGCACCAGATACCTCCACAGGTCCCTTCCAACCTCAACCACTCTGATTCTGTGACCTCAACGAAGAGGGGTGGGATTCGTGTCACCTTGCAAGGGGCATCCTGGATAGCTTTACCTGTCTTGGGAACAGGCAGATCTGCCCACACATCCTTCCCAGGTGAGTGGCCTGGGATGCTCTTCACCTTGTGCCCTGCAGCCTCAGCAGTTGAACCTCCTCCACCCCTGCTTATTGTGGTTTTGCTTGAAGGAGGCTGTCTCTTTGTAGGCAGCCTGGGCAAAGCCCCTCAGACCTGCTGGCACCTGATTAATAAGAAAGGTGTTGGCACTTGGCTGTGAAAAGCAGAAAGCCCTGAAGTGGTGCTGAAAGTGGATTTTCTTTGCTTCATGCTGCTTTGGTGGTTTTGTTTTCTCTTTGCTGCCAGGGCACACAGATCCCATCTGGGTTGCTCCAGTGCTCTGCATTGCCTGGGGTCCATCAGAGACACGGCATCAGGGGCCATGTTGAGTTTTCTGTAGTCTGAGCAAAGCTTCCTTTTCCCCTACATTTTGGAAGTGCCCAGGGCCTGGAGGAAATGACTTTAATTCATGGATATTCCTACCCGGTGGAATTGCTATTTGCTTCCTACCTGTATTTTAAAGGTAGCCCCTGCTTTTTGCAGCCAGTGGGTTTGGATGGGATGATGTACGGGGAGCAGGCAGGTCTGCGACCTTGCTGTGTGCAGCCAACCCCCTTCTGGGTTTTTCGTGCACACCAGCCCCAACATGTGCACGCAGAGTATTTACCTCCTGCTGCCTCAACAGCCTCATCCATCCTCCTCCACCTCATCTGCTGCTGCCTCTCCGAGCAGCGAAGCAAACAGCTCTCAGCACACACACACACCGGCTAACCTCTTCTCACCAAACACCTTCATGTTTTTTATCAAAGCGTCTGTCTCTCACCCTGCATCTGCTGACAGCCCTAATTTCCTGACCTGCTTTTCCTTTGCTTGTGCTGCCTTTCTGCCTGGCTCCTGCTGCCAGCCATACACAGCTCACAGCAATCGACGGCGATGATCAGACGGAAGGATCCTGCACCATATCTCCAGCAGTAGGAGGAATGGAAAATTTTCCCTGTCCTGGCTGTTCCTTTCTACCTGTCCCCCATCCTTGCCGTGACATGGAGAGGAGAACCACCAAGTCCCCCTTGTCCCAGGAGCTGCTTTTGGAGCTGGGCTGAGATGCAGCAGTGCCAAAACTGCAATTAAAGGCCACCCACCAAAACCACCCCACCCAGTGCAGCCCAAGATATCTGGTCAAGGACAAGTGTTTTGAGCACTAACGCATCACCTTGCAGTGATACTGCCAGAAAATTGCAGACACCCTGCATCTCCTATAAGGTTTCTAAATATTATTTTTTTATTTTCTTGCTGATGGGAAACATGGCGTATTTGCATTTTTGAGCCTGAATAGTTTTAATTCAGTTTTTTATTGTACAAGCTCAAGAGGAACATTTACTTTGTTTTCACTGATTAGTTATACAATTATTCCTTTCAGATACCACATGAACCATGAACCATAATATTGTATTCTTTGCTAATACATTTTGGAAGATGTATTTACATGAAAACACAATACATAAATGTAATGAATTTTTCAAATGAGCACATTGGTAATAAAAAGTAATCATAGGGTTTGTGTTTTTTTTTTTTTTTTCCATACAACAAAAATTCATTAAACTTTTCTCAATTAGCAAACTGACTTTTCTAAATAAGCTGCTGATTGAGCCAGCCATGCTAACCAGCTGGGTCTGATAACGCTGGATGGCGCACATCGCTGGGGAGCACACGAAGCAGAGATTATCTCCCTGTCCAGAGGCAGGCATCTTCTGCTGGCTCTGCCACCAGCTGAAGGTGGTACTGCTGCTTCCAGATGCCCACCGGTGAGAAGTCAGGGTTAGCTAACAACTAAATGAGAACAATCTGCTGTCTAGGAGGTGAAGTCCTGGGTTGTGTTCAGCCTGCAGGCTTGTGTCGGCATCTGTGCTGTGGCCAGCTGGGTCAGGGAGAGGAAGCGGTTGAGAAGGAAGCAGGAAAAGACCTCATTGATGTCAGCTGGACCAGGGATCAGACGTGGGTGTACTGGGAAGGAAGGAGCCCAGTCCAATGCAAATGCACCTCATGAGCTGCAAAACTGTTTTCCTGGGTTCAGGAGCCTGTAAAAGTCTTTGAGTCTCTCTTTCTTTCTTTCTTTCTTTCTTTCTTTCTTTCTTTCTTTCTTTCTTTCTTTCTTTCTTTCTTTCTTTCTTTCTTTCTTTCTTTCTTTCTTTCTTTCTTTCTTTCTTTCTTTCTTTCTTTCTTTCTTTCTTTCTTTCTTTCTTTCTTTCTTTCTTTCTTTCTTTCTTTCTTTCTCTTTCTTTCTTTCTTCTTTCTTTCTTTCTTTCTTTCTTTCTTTCTTTCTTTCTTTCTTTCTTTCTTTCTTTCTTTCTTTCTTTCTTTCTTTCTTTCTTTCTTTCTTTCTTTCTTTCTTTCTTTCTTTCTTTCTTTCTTTGTTTCTCTTCATTTTCTTTCTTTTCCTTCATCCACACTTTCCAGAGTATCTCCTTGTATGGACCCACTGCAATAGTCCCTGTACAAACCAGTGCATGATGCTGAAATCCTGGCACTGAATCTCGATGAAGTTAGTGGGGAATTCGCTGCTGCATCTGTTGGGAAGATTTGGCTCTGGTCAAGAGTTTTGTATAAAGAGGAATTAATCTCTCAGGAGCGGGGAGCACAATGAACACCTCCCAAGGTCTTTTACATAGACTGTGCTCTTATAGCTTGTGTCTAACCCACTTCACCTTAATAAACTCTTCTGTGTGCAGTGAAAGATAAGAAAAACCACTCTTCTGACTCTGAAAATCCATTCTGTCCATCAATACCTATGTGTTGGTGTTTGTGGGGGCTGATCCTGTGCTGATAAGGGCAGTTTTGCACAGATCCTGTGCAAACAAAGGATCCTCCTAGAGCCATGTGCCAGTTGCTCTTTACAAACCTCATTTTCAGGGTACGACTCCACAGGGCCCCCAGGGCTCACTTTCACATGGGACAGCCCAGGCTCTCGCTCCTGCAAAGCTACTGCATGCTTTGGTTTCCCACTGTGTTAATGCCAGGCTGGGGCTGAGCCCCCTGCCATCTCCTGCAGCTCTGCCTGCAGAGGGGCAGCCTCTCTTTCTTCCAAAGGCACCCCAAATTTATGAGGCTGCCATTGAAAATCCCATGCTTGGCAAGCTCGGTGCGTGGTTGGGGTGGCTGAGTGCCTTTCTGATTTCTCCTTTTTCCTCCTCCGCTGTTGCTGCAGAGGAACTGTGCTGAAGATGTGCTGAATATGGCTGGTATTGTGGCTCCCATCCACAAGACAGCCCCTCCGAGCTCAGAGCATTTCAGTGGCAGGGAAAAGCTGGTTTGGCTCCCAGAATAGCTCCTGCATGCAGTGTGGTGAATGGCAGAGCTCATTACCTGGTCAAGTTCTGGGGCGTAGCTGGCAAATGCCTGCATGAGAGAGCATCCTGCCTGATAAGAGATGCCTTGGACCAGCTCTAGACCTGCTTTTCCCAGGCTGGGAAGAGCTAGGAACAAAGATAGACCAGCTGGGCAGTGTGAAGGTGAGCAGGGCTCTTGCCATAAGGGTAAATGCAGAAGTAGGGTGCAATTATTTCATATTTCCCCCTTTCTTTTATTGTTCATTTGCTAATGAATCTGGGTCAGCATTTTTCTTTTCTTTCTTTCTTTCTTTCTTTCTTTCTTTCTTTCTTTCTTTCTTTCTTTCTTTCTTTCTTTCTTTCTTTCTTTTTTGTTCTCTCTCTCTTTTTTTTTTTTTTTTTTTTCCATTTTATTTTGGCGACACAGGGATTTTCCAGACATTGCTTTGATTGCCTTAGCCTTGATGGTGAGAGATGCAAAAAAGAACTGCACCCACTGAAAAACAGGTGCTGAAAGAGCTCTGCATGAGCCTCGTGCCCTGCTCCTGTATTGACTTACACCGCTACTTACCTCTATTTATTTGCTCCACTGTAGTACCTGTAACACAGTCCTATAAAACAGAGGCTGCTGTAACACAGTGCAACGTAGTGGTCCAGGGCTTGGACCAAAATCCCAAAGCAGGAACTGAAAATGAAGCTCTTCTTTCTGTGTTTTGCTGCACAGGGCTACAATATGCCCCTCACTTCCACACTCTGCTCGCTCGTCTCACCCAGCCATGGTCCTTCTTTGGTGCTAACCTTCTGGCACAACCCTGGAGGTGGATATAAGCATTTGTGCATCCCTGGTGAGGAGAAGCATGCCAGAAACCATGCCCATTCCAGCAATGGCACCTATACCTCTTTGGGGCCAGCAGCACCTTTGTCTGCAGTTACTGAAGTTGATCTTTGGTCCCGTGGGACATCTTTGGTTCATGTTCTTTCCGGATAATAACAGCCTTGGCGTAGTCCTCGCTTTGCTGGGGGGAAAGGCTAATGCAACACTCACTGCGCTGCAGCTGCTGGGTGGGAATTGTCAATAGGGCATAAATAAATCTACCGCCGCACGGGAAAGACAATGAGATTATACATACTCCTACTACTGCCAATTACAGTAAGAGCAACAATTATAAGGTAGCACTCCTACAGCTACCCTAGGGAGAAAATGAGTGGAAAATGTTCCATTAGCCTAATGAAGAGAGTGTGGTAGAGCTACAGTCAAATTTTCTCACTATTAGCCCCGACTGCGTGCCACTAACACACAAGGGAAGCAGGAGTCATAGGGTAACAATTAAAGTTTCTGACAATTAACCCCTACGATGTACGTGCCTCCAACCCGATGAGAAAATTAAAAAGAGGCACACTTCGATTTTCTCACCATTAGCTCCCAGAATGTGCAACGTGGCATTTGCTGGTGACAATGAACGTTTCTCACCACTGGGACCTGCGAAATGCCGTGCGTGTTGGGGATCTGGTGTTAAATGCTCTTGGGAGCGCTGGGGTGACGAGAAGGCGTGTGGAGATGGCTTAACCCCCTTGCTTTTAACGAAGAGGATGGAGTTACTGGTACGTTGCCTCATTGGCTGGAGCAGGGGATGTGGACAATCTCCTGGTGTCCAGCCCCTGCGATATCCCCAGAGGAGAAGAAAGAAGAAATACCATTGGAAGTAGCCACAGGAAATATAGGAGATAGCTTGCTGGATTCACACAGGTTGTTAGTGCTAAAGGACAGCCTGAGCCCTGGTTTATAACAGACACTTTTAATGGTGACTCCTAAGGAGAGTTGTGAAGTCACAGATCAATTTTCGCATCAGAAATCCTGCAGCAAAACTCAAAACCCACGCTTGCGTGGACTCAGACCCTCTCTTCACAGTGAAGGTGAACCCGGCTCCGTTTTTCATTTCTGTTGTTGCCTCTGTGACAAGTTAATGTTGGCTTGAGGATCACAGCTGGGAGCCAGATTGGCATCTGGCAGGGGGATTTGTCCTGTAATGCGGGCTGGCTTTATTTCCACACCCCATAAAATGTGAGAATGGAAAAATCTCTTCTGGGGCCTCACACGGGCTTGTGATGCTGCCGTATCTCCCTGCTCCTCATCCCATAACATAACAGTCCCCATAAACCCCTCTGCCGAGGACACAGGTGAAGCAAGGACCTTCCTGGGAGCACCTACAGGTCCCTGGGGGGACAGCAGCCACCCTGGTGGTGGGACCTCAGCGTGGTGGGACCAGCAGTGCCAGACTCCCCCGTGCTGAGGCTGAGATAACCACCCTGAGATGGCTCCTGCCTCGCCGGTTTGGGGAACAGCCATGGATTAGGACATGCTAATTTCCTTGCACAGCTTTAGATCATCCTCCCTCAAGCGACACTGAACCACAGTTTTTCTAACTTGCTGCTAAGCCAAAGGGCAAGCACAGTTTTTGCAGCATTATCATATCTCTTTGCCATGCCTACAGACACGAGTCTCTCCATCTCTCCCCCTTCCTGTATGCTCCCTGCCTTCCTAAATGTCCATCTTTCCTACAGACTCACTATATTTTCTATAGCTTGGCATCCATGCATGTGTGAGACGCTGGGAGTGAGCCTTTGGACAGGACATCCAAAGCCAGCAGAGAGGTTTAGGAGCGCAAACGAACGATAGCCAAATCCCATGGCTGATTTCAAATTACCTGATCAGAGAGCATGTCGTGGCACGGCTCCTGGATTCCCTGCTGCCAGAGTGAGACCTGCATGGGCACGGCTGCTTTCGAGCCTCAGTTTTGATGGAAAGAAGATGCAAACATGTAAAAGACATGGGAGCCACATGTTGCCCACATTTGGCCCCATCTGGATGATGTGGATGGCCGTGCCCAGCACAGCCCAGAACCCAGGGAAAGCATAGGTCCAGCCTTTAAAACCAGGCTTGGCCACACTGAGAGCTCCTCTTGCTCTGTAGGCAGTGGTGTTGCCCTTCACCTGCTCCTCAGGGCTAATGCTTTGAAGCTGGTTGCTTTAGAGATGTCTCTTTTGCTTGAACTCCATTACTGTGGAGAATGAACAGCAGTTGGAGAAGTGCTAAAGCGGGAAAATCTCCAATATCCACCCTTCTACCCAAGAAGATCCTATTCGTTGACAAGGAAAATGATACCAGGACGGGAAGCTGGAGCTGGAGGGAGCTGGAGGAGGAAGATGATGGCCATGAGACCACGTTGGTCTCCTCAGGAGAACCCTTTCTTCAGTTTCAATGAGTTAGAAATGGTAGGGCTAAAACCTTCCCTGCTCTGAGTGATTTGTGTAGTAATTTCAGAGCTGACAAGCGCTACATGGCACATGCAAACTCCACTTTTAGCCCTGTTAAGAGATAAGGAATAATGATTATTATAATTACGATGTGGTTACTTTATTGGTTAAATTAACATTTCGTTGTTGGGGTTGCTGTGCAATATACAATATTATTTTACCTACTGTGCCTTCAAAGTCATCTTGTCACAGCAACAGCGTGGCAGCATGGAAAAAGCCTTTTAACAAGTAGGTAAATACATGCCTTTGGGGAAGTCAGGGCGATAATTATGTCAGCTTCAATACATTTGAGGGTGAAAGAAAGGCTAAAAATAAGTTGAAACAAAAATGATAGAAAATATTGAAGTCTTTAAATAAAGGCACTGGAATTACAAGTGTGCAAAGAATTTAATACAGCGATCTTGCTCTCTGGACCAGGTGCCAGTAGTCCAACCACTCACATTACGAGGGTGCATTAAGGTATCCGGCACCCATTCTCCAGGGACACATACAGATTTATTGCTATTCCCAGATAAAAAGGATGAAACAATCCCTTCCACATCTGGTCATGCTTTTGCAAAAGAAGTGCAATGGATGCCTTTCCTTTGCACCCTTCGTTGTTGTATGATGGTGCTCCAAGTTTCCGTGTAGGATAGAATTGAGGTGCACACTGGCAAGAACACCTGTGGATTTTCAGCTTGAACGAGTTGTTTTGGTTGTGCTTGTGTGGAACCTGCCGCTAGCACTGTGCAAGACAAGAAAACAAAGGTGGTCCTTGCCTTGGGGCAAGGGCATCGCTCAGACACCAGAGTGAATTAGGGATCACTGGAGGGCAGCCACAGAAAGGGTGCTGTGTGCCTGTTTGGGGCCATCAGAAGGAAGATGAAGCAACACCTCATTGTAGGCACCTGACCCAAGGAGCAGGGAATGGGTGCTGCCCTCGCTGGACTTTCCTTCTGCCCCCAGATGTCAAGGAGAAGTGACAATAACCACAGCACAATGGAAAAATGTCTCTTTCTGTGAATAAGCGCTCCCTTGGCTCCTGTCTGTGGGCCAGCAGGCATGAGCTGCAGAAGAGCAGAAGAGGATTTGGGGCTTAGCTTTCCCAAATAATTGACAAGGACAGAGACAGCTTTCAAGCTCTTACTACAAAAACCATCACAGCCTTCTGCTGCGAGCCCCGTCAAACGAAAACCAAAAATGAGGGTGGCAAAGGGTCTTGTAGCTCTCAAGCAGCAGTGCCCAGGCTAGCTGGGTGGTGGTGCCCCCCGTTTGGACATCTGAAGCCAGAGCCCTACCCAGAAACGTGAGCCCTGGCGTGGGCACCGCTGCACCAGAGCCAGCACTGCCACCAGGGAGAGAAACTACTGCGCTTAATCGCTGTAATTATTCTTCCAGTTGAAACCATTCAGTTGGGCTTTAACTGGGCAAGTTTCCCTATTTTTTTCCCCCCAACATTTTAATCTGCAGACACATTTGTGCTTTATTATCTATAAAGTAAAATCTGGGACGTAGATCTGAAGCAGGATACTTGATGATGTGCATAAAATTTACTACGTGTCTTTGCTCCCCTAGCTCAGCTTCCCCTCCCTCTCCCTCTCCACTGCTTATTTAAAGTCAAAAGGTTCAGTGGAAATTGCAGCTATGAACATGCAATTATTCTTTTTACAAGCTAACGAATATCCCATGCATATTTGATCACTATATTCAATTACACAACCACTTAAACAATACCCACACACTAGTTTGCATCTGTATAAAGCTTTGATTGGACACTTTGAACTGATTGTTTGCTGTGTACCCTGGACTCCATGTAGGAAATCAGCGGGACTGTTGCATAAAGCACACGTCAAAGTCAGCCATATACATAAAATGACATTATTTTCAAGGGAACTTGATTTGGAATCAGGAAAAATCCCCCGCGCTGCACTTTTCCTAAAAAGAATGAGTCCTGGGGGAAGAAAGCTTTCTCCTGAGTGTAATCTTCAAAAAACGAATTTCCTTTCATTAGGCTGGGAGTGGGAAATGATTTTTTTTCCCCCACAATAAACTGCTTGTTTCCGCTAGTCCGAACGGGGCACTCTAGCCAGAGCAGTTGAAGATGAGGCTAATCAATCTCCAGCACTTCAATAAATAAAATGTAAATGTTTGTCATAATAATGCCCCCATTGTCAGCACCGAACTGGGATTTTTCAACCTCTGACTCCCAGCAATGACCGGCTGAGTGGCAACAGCAGAGTGCTGAAAGAATTTTTCAACAGCAATTTGCTTGTTCCAATTTGCTTTTCAGGGCTGCTGATCAGGATTGCGGGCAAGCCTGTAAAAGGATCTCGCTCTATTAATTTGGCCCAGCCTCTCCTCTTGTTCTCCTCATATTTAGTTTCCCCAGTAGTTCCAATGAGTAAGTTAATTGAATTAAGAAGTGCCACCAGGAGCTTGCCTGCAGATCTACAGTTTCATGTCGAAAACCAGCTCCCTTCGGCTGCAGAAACAGATATGTGCACCTGGTGAGAAGGTGAAGAAATGTTTGGGGATGACTTATTCCCCCGATGATAGCCCCCGATTCGCTTCTCAGATTGGTCTGACAATGAAACTCCCTTAAGCTGGGACACTGGGATGCAGCAGTCATCCTCCAGCCTGTCCTTCAGGTGAACACGAGAGAGATTGAGGAGCACAAGCACTGAGTTGGGGGAAGGATTGAAACCACGGTGATTTGAGAGGTGATTCTGTACAAATGGGTTCATGTCGCTTCATGTGGCTTGTCTCTCTCGGATTTGAGGGCCAATGTGCCTGTTTTAGCAAAATGAAGTGTTATTTTTCTAGTTGTTCAGTCTGCAGTCTCAGCTCACCCACCAGTATCAGGAAATACAGGGATACCAACTGGATTCTGACCTCGTGCCTGCTGCTGCTGCAAAGCCTGCTGACTTCCAGTTAAGCTCAGGGTTAATTACAGACATGCTTCCATAGAAAATAGATAAATAGAAACAAAATCATAGTTTGTGGATGCTGTTGCATTTTTAATGGGGTTTAGGGGTGAAAGGCACACCCTGAGTCTTGCTGGTGTGGCGCCCAAAATCTGGGAGAAACCTTGGAAAAACCCTGCAAGTGGTGAAGTGATTTCATGGCGATTTGAGAATATAACCCTGAGTCCATTTCAAAAGGGCCTTTTGCACACCTTGTCATAGTCATCAGAGCCTTACCAGCACGATGCACCTCTGCTCACCTGGACCATGGCAGAGAGCTGCTGTGTCCCCAGGTGAGGATGTCTGCTCTGGGCTCAGAGGGGACTGGAGTTGCTGCAGCATTGAGAACGAACCTCATTCTTTGCAATGACCAAGCTTCAGTCAAAAAGTCATTCCCAACCCTTCTCCATCCCCCAAAGTATTCTACCTCATAGCCAGACTCCACGGAACATCTAGCTAGAGGAGCAATACATGAAAATATAAAATAAAAAGGGAATGCTGGACCCAAGGCAATAGAGAGATGGATTTTGCAATGCTCATGCAAAAAAGTGCCTGCAAACCAGTGACCCACTGGCTAACCAGCACAACAGACACAAGCAACACGAATAAATAACAGCTAAGAACCAATCCCTTCTTGCAAGACTTTTATTTTATTTTATTATTTATTTTTTTTTGCAGCTGTAGCAGTGGTTTGGTATCACCACCGGGGGGCAGAAAAGGCCTTTGAAGAATAGGAGCCTTGCCCATCAAAACTGCAGCGTTTCTCAAGTAACGAAAGTTTTTTTTTTTTTTTTTTTTTTTTTTTCGTGTTTTGTACCCTTTATTGAAATTAGGAGGTTGACCTATTGTGCACATGGCTCATAAAGCAGTAGTCTGTGCAGTGGAAGGGAGTTTAAGGCCTTTGTGCTCTAGAAATACTCTTAAGGGAGCATAGCTGCACAGTAGGGATGGTGAAGATAATTTCTGTTTTGTGAAGGAGTTATATTTATTAGGAAATTAAGCAATAGATTATTGTGATAAATTAGGAAATAGATTTTAATGTAATTGGCACAGATTCTGTATCATACATCCTATACCATATGATGAAAATTTGTTATGCTTGACTTGGGAAAAAAAAACAAATGAAACTGATCAATGCCTTTCAGATATTTTGTCTTAGATATTTCTCATCTTATTTTTGCCATATACTTATATGTGTATATTACATACTTATGTACATAAATATTGTATTTACAAGAAAACAGACACATACAACAACTGCAAAGAAAGCTCATCCTCTCCACATTTTTCTTTTTGCTTAACCACAAGTAATGCAGTCAAGGCATTTTCTATATCTTGTATATATCCAACCCAATTTTCCTAAATAATTTAACCCAGTCGTTAGCTAAATCGAGTCATCAATTATCAATCCTCAATGGGGCAGTACAGGGATCAGCATGGGGCTTGTGGGTTTTTGGTTTGGTTGTTTGTGGTCACTGTGTTGTGTTTGCTATGCTATAACATTGGGCAGGCAACATTTTGGCTCATTTTCAAAGCTCATTTTCTCTCCCTCTCTGTTTTTTTGTGGAGTACATATAGTCATTTTGGTAAATATATACAACCTTTTAAAACCCTCCCTTTTTATTTTCACTGAATTAAGAGGAGATGCAACATTATATTTACCAGAAACACCCTAAATGTTCCTTCGGCAGTCTTACAAACTATCATGTTATTCCAGATTTTGGCATTTCTTAAAAGGGATTTCTTTCCTAAACCCACTACACTGTAATGGCTCTTAAGAAGCTGTTACTGTCTAGAGTGTAAATCCTTCTTAGTTTGTGTATTATTGACCTGATCAAGTGCAATGGGGGCTGCCGATGAGCCTTGGGGGAGATTTTGAGGCTGTTGTGAGCAAGGAGTCTCACTTGGAAATGCTTAGAAATTGGAGGAAAATTAAGAGAGGAAAAAATCCAGGTAGAGGGAACCTAGTGCAGAGTGTCTTTTTAAAAACTCAGCCTATTTAATATAATGGAATAAACATACACACGATGTATCTAGAGAATGGTTTACAGGTTGCCTGCAGAACATAGAAACCCCAAATACAGCCTCAATTCTGCAGTAATATATGTACATAGTTTAGCTTTAGGATGCTGGTTTTAACAGATCTTGCTGACAGGAAATTAATTTAAGAAACTATCTAATATCTCAGGATGTATAAAGTATAAAAAGTGGAAATAAATATTTTTTCTTCCCCTCTTAAGCACATAATCAGCATTTACATACAAACAATTTTCTTCAAATAAGGCAGCTCAGAGTGAAAATCCTGGCAGTTGCTTTAACAAAAATAAAAATAATAATAATAAAAAAAAAATCCCACAAATTATATTGTTCTGTTCTTCCACTTGCCATAAGAAAATATAACTTTGTGCCCGATCCTGGCTGACCCAGACAGAGGCTCAAGACTTTGATCCAAGTCTGGCTCTGTGCAATATTTTTTAGCTTATGCATGTACAAAATAATGCAACAATTCAGCAAAAGACAGCATATTGGTGAATGGAAAAGAAAAAATAAGAACAAATCTAGCTTCAGATGTCAGATGGCTCGAAATATTTGATTGTAGTGTATGACTTTTGTAATCTGTTGTCATATATTTTCTTTGTATTCATAGGGTTGCAGCTGGAGAAGGAGAAAAAGGATTTTTAGCAAAACACAAGGTGAATCCTAAGGAACAATATTTGACCAGATTAAACAGGGAAATGTTGTGCCTTATCGGATTTTCAAAAAGGAAAGATCATTTACATGCGCCACACACTAATCTGAAATAAAACGGCAGCTTTGTAAGAGCAAGGAAAAAACTGGTTGCGAATCAAGGCCCTGGACAGGTCAAGTAGCAAAAAATTTTGGCCAGCTGGAATATCGCCTTTCTGAAAACAATGTCCTGGAGCCTTATTGCCGAAGAGTGAGAGGAGCCGCTTGTCCCGTTATGTAAGAAACAAACCCCATTCGGCATTCAATTGACTTTCTAACTCGGGAGACAGGACTTCACATCTTCAAATACTGAAAATAGATTGCATTCTTGGCCCTTCGCTTTGAAAGGTTGGGGAGAATAAGCGCACACCCTGGTCGTGTTCTAGTGATCTCGCTAATCTCAGTTGCACTTTGTCAGAACGAGGTAACTGGTCGTTAAGTGAAATACCTTAGATCAAAGGGGGATTAATCGCCAACTGAATCCTTGCTGAATAAACCTGTCATTCAAGAAAATTATTTCCACTGAACTTAGCAGAGGATTGAAGGTATTTGCATAACAGGGACCCGCGTACTTCAGCCAGGTTAAAAGGTTCGGAATTCATCCAGTGTTTAGCTTTTTGGCTCCTTTGCCTTTCAGCGGCCCTGTACAATGGTTTTTAATCTGATAATGCAGCTAACTATCTAAATGATGTCAGAACAGGAAAGTATTGCAAAGTTTGGATGAGGGATGGATCAATTTCACTTTCAGTAACTCCTAAATCTGATTTGTTGGAATTTAAGATGTAATCCTTAAAAAAAGTCCCTTAAACCGGAGGGCTGTTTATTAACATCCTTTTTTTATTTGACCTTTGTCTTAGAAACAACGTGTCTTGCCTGCTGCCCTCCTCGGGGCTTTCCCTGATAATTTGGTATAGGTTTATGCACGGGGCTATAAGTGAAGCCCACGTATCTGTGTGCCCATTGCATCTACGTATCTGCACAAACACACACAAACAGTTTTCAGGCCTTTTTTTATTCAAGCCTGCCTTTCTGAGGTCACAATGAATTCAAACGTAAGTGAGATGGGTATAACTAAATAAGTGGACCAAAGTCTTCCATGATTTTCTAAGATCAGTCCTCAGAAGAGATTCAGCTGCCACAGCCTTGTTCAGTTTTGTTGTACAATTGCATCAATGTTTATAAATGAAATGAATTACCTCTATTTTATTGGGACTTTTTGTGGAAATATCATTTGCAGTGGAAGGGAGACAAAGGGCTCTTCCATGGCTGTAAAGCAACGGCTTTTTAATCTGCACTATAAAAATTGGGGGAAACACTTAAAAATATTTGTTTCTGGAAGGTGCTTTCTCTCCAGCCCTCCCTGAGGTTCATTTGCAAGCTTTTCCACCTCTCCTACCTTTTGGGCATACGGAAGGATGACAAGCTACATGGTGGACGTCAGATTTCATAATCAGATTTTGACAATAAATGGAATTTAGCCACTTCTGCATCTAGAATGTGGCTGACACCATTCATTCTTTCAGTGGGCGCAGTTCATATTCACAGCAAACTCAAAGCATCTTTCAAGTTAAAAAAATTGCAAAGAATGGTTATCAAAGAAAATGAATAAAATCCATATTGAGATAATTTTTTAGAAAATGATTGAAGTTTTAACCCAAGAAAGGACTCTTAGAGTTTCTTATAGCTTAGAATAAGAACATGTCAATCACGATTAAGCTTCTGGAATTGGAATCCCTTTGAAATGCAGCTGTTTCTTCTTTAATTGTGGCAGCGGACTCAAAAGAAAAGAAAGGTCCAGCCTTAAAGATGAGTAAGGAATACAAAATAGCTCGGGATTAGTTGTGGAGTTCAAAGGTCGCTAATTACACTAAGGAGTTCCCAGACACAGGGAAAACATTAAACAGGTCACCTACCAAACGGGAAACAGACTTTGACTTCAAAAAAAAAAAAAAAAAAAAGATCCTGAAGAGATAGGTTTCTAGAGAAAATCAAAAGCATCGCGGCCAGCTGATCTCAATGGGGAGAAAATAGGCTGGGTTTAGTTCTCTGCTGTTACATGTCTCTACTAAAAATTATCTAGAGCTCAGCCAGGTGTCTAAGATGCTCCATGAAGGCAGGAAAGGGAAAGGAGCAGGCCTTTGCCCTAAAATATGGGTTTTTAGTTGCTTTGCGGGATCTGTGTCCCTGAAAAAAACTCCATGTGGGTTCAGCCCATCATCATATGGCTCGATTCATATGGGATGAGCCATCCACGCTGACAGGTGCAGCTTGGACAGAAAACCTTTGGGAGAGCCACAGGAGCCCCTCTGGGGGTGGCAAGGCAAGGTCTAGGGGACAGCAGGCCACCCCTGCCCCAGAGGAGCGCAGCTCCTCTGTTTTCCAGCTTTTCCATGGCCCCACCAACTTGTTTGCAAATCCCTCCAGGCATCCCACACATGCTGCAGCTCCTTAGGGACCAGTATTTAAGCTCCAAGGATGCTGGTTTCTCCTGAAAGCCTCTGGGGGACACGCTGCTGTGTCCTATCTCCTGGAAAGGCAGCAGTAGGCCATGAACTCTTGGTCCTCTGGGCCTAGGTGTGGGGGCAGAGTGCCAGTTGCTTTCCTTCCTGTTTGTTCACAAGTTAGAGAATTCACATTTTTAGGACAACAAAGCTTATTTATTTATTTATTCCTCTCAGATCCTCCTCCCCTGCATGAATCATCTTTCCATTTCTGCAAAAATTGGTGGGTTGGAGCATCTTAGGGCAAAAATCCTAGATAATCCCGGAGATGCACCTAGCCAAGTAGCCCACGCTTGGTCCATACAGTGTCTTATTCGTGCCCAAGGAATTTTTAGCATTGACATCAGTGGGCGTCAGACTGAGAGTTAAAAATGTTTTCTGCGCCTGAATAACTTGGGAGTGGCACGATGGGAACAGAGCTTAGGAACAACCCAAGGTGCCTCCGTGGGATTCCCACTGACAGCCATACAGTGCTACAGCAGCTACCCCTGCTGCTTCCCAGACTGGGATCCACAAAACTCTTTGTGGGAAATAGTGACAGTAAAATAAAGCTCAGAGAACTCCAGTCATGGGGACGAGGGGTAACAGGACCAAAAGACAGTGGGAGCCTCTAGGCAGTAAGTCAGAGGCAAGGCTGCCCTGGGGAATGGGTCTTTTCTAAAGGAAGAGGATGAGAGAACGAGTGTAGAGGTAGGTGGTGATGAAGGAAAAGGCAAATGTAATGAAGGACAAACATGGGCTTGCTCACAAGCTGTGCTATGACCTGAAAGTCAGCAGGGCTTGTACAAATAGGACAAAGTGTGGCAGATTTCTAGGCTAGCGTGAACAAGTAGATGCTTTGTTCTTTCAGTGTTTACTCATTGCCAATTGGCCAAAGTAATTAACACTGTTGAAAAAGAGCATATAAATGGAGAGGAGGGAAGGGATAAATTGGGCAGTGTGTAGAAAAAGTAGCTGCTTACAAATTATCTGAAGTAACAGGATTTACCCCTAAGTACTTGAGGAATTGGCAGAGACAATCTTGGAGGTGTCACCAAGTAGCTTGGTAGGAGGAAGAGAAACAGAAAAGCAACAGATTACCTCTAGGACAAATGGTGATAAGTAACAGGCAGCACGGATTTGTGGACAGTCGGCTGAATATGAGCCAGCAGTGTGCTCAGGTGGCCAAGAAGGCCAACGGCATCCTGGCTTGTATTAGGAACAGCGTGACCAGCAGGGCTAGGGAGGTGATCGTCCCCCTGTACTCAGCTCTGGTGAGGCCGCACCTCGAGTACTGTGTTCAGTTTTGGGCCCCTCGCTACAAGAAGGACATCGAGGTGCTTGAGCGGGTGCAGAGAAGGGCGACGAAGCTGGTGAGGGGCCTGGAGAACAAGTCCTACGAGGAGCGGCTGAGGGAGCTGGGCTTGTTCAGCCTGGAGAAGAGGAGGCTCAGGGGTGACCTTATTGCTCTTTACAGATACCTTAAAGGAGGCTGTAGAGAGGTGGGGGTTGGCCTGTTCTCCCACGTGCCTGGTGACAGGACGAGGGGGAATGGGCTTAAGTTGAGCCAGGGGAGTTTTAGGCTAGATGTTAGGAAGAACTTCTTTACAGAAAGGGTTGTGAGGCATTGGAACAGGCTGCCCAGGGAAGTGGTGGAGTCACCATCCCTGGAAGTCTTCAAAAGACGCTTAGATGTAGAGCTTAGGGATATGGTTTAGTGGAGGGCTGTTAGCGTTAGGTTGGAGGTTGGACTCGATGACCTTGAGGTCTCTTCCAACCTAGAAAATTCTGTGATTCTGTGATTCTGTGATTTGACAACATCGAGCCACGTTAGGCAGACTAATTCCTTTCTGCAGTGAGGGGAACAAGCCGTGTGGATTTGGAGGGGACACCTGGTGTCTCACACATGGGCACTGGTGGTGCTTGTGGCTTGTCATGACTGACATGACCAGTAAGTGAGGAGATATGGTGGAGGTGACAGAGGTGGTAGGGTGCTCCCAGGGGGCTGGGAAGCTGTTGTCCAGCCGTAGTTTCCAGTTGAAGGAAGAGGGACTTACTGGTCCCGTCTTGCTTCTGGTACAGCTCAAGATTTGGAGGGGGGAGAGTGCACACAAGACACCCAAAGGGATGCCTCTCCTCACCTCAGCACCTTGGAAAACCCCAACCCTTTGGACATCACACGATGAGGGAGAGGCAGGTCGTACTGAGGGGAGCCAATGGGTGGAGAACCAAAGAAACCTTGGTGAGGGCTCACCAATTCTCAGTAGCTTCAACCCAGACATTTTCGAAGAAATGGGGGCAGTGTGGGTTGGTGACAACTGCACCAGTGCTAAATACTTCTGTATTTTTCCTCCTTAAACATCCAGTGATTGCATTGGCCCTTCTGGCCACAGCAACATGCATCTAAACCTCATGCTAGGACTTGACACTCCTTGGTCTTCTCCCTTGCACCACGTATCAATGGCATTTGTTCTCAGATTGATACTTTTGCACTTGTGCTGGAACATCTTTTCTTTTATTAATTTGTTTTTAATTATTTTTTTTCCTCCCCCCAGAAACATTCAAACCATCCTGAATGAGGGTTTCAGCACAGTCAGTAAATATTGCATCCTGCTCTTCACACCCTCTGTGAACTTCATCAATGCAAATTCTCTGTTTCTTTCCACACCTTCCACTAAGTGTTAAATAACACAGCTGGGATCCAAAACATGTTTGATGACATTTCCCCACTACCACTGTGTTTGGAAATGCCAGCCAGTTTTTACATTTATATGGATTTTGCATTATTTTAATTTTTCAGAGGTCTGTTACACCAATTCTCTTTCCCAAATAAATGTGCAGTCTCATCTAAAAACTTTGCTTTGTACTATATTTTTGTTTTAAATTAATGTTAATTTGCATTAGTTACATTACCCCCATTTTTTTTTTTATGAGATGGTGAGTACACTTTAATGAAATCAATTCCGAATTAGATTTTTTTCCTATTTATATCCATAGTTTTATTTGGGAACAATGTTGGGTTGACAAACAATACTTATTTACATCCTTCTGTCTATTCTTTTCAAAGATTTGTGTGTTAGTTTTCTAGTCCTCTGAAATGCAGTATTAAGTCTGGAGAACTCCACGGTCAGTTCTTGAAAAACTCTCTGTGCAAAGCTATCTGTATAGATCTCGTACAGTCTACACCTGTGATGAAATTATAAATATAAGCACTTTAAGTGCTCTCACAGAAGAAATAGTGCTCTGTACCAAAAGTGTCAAAGAGAAAAAATAAGAATTCACAAGATCCATGAGAATGGGTCCTTTGGGAATGCCCTCACCTGACCCTCTCTCCACCAGCATGGCTGTCTCGTGGTTGTCACACAAGACCATTTGATTATGGCATGTGACAATTAGAAACATGGACAAGAGGAAAAAGAAATGGAACATGATTTGTGAAGCCTTCTCCCCCCTCCTTCCATTAATTGCAAGGTGATCCTCCTATTCTAATGCACAGAATTTTGACAGCCCCTTCATTATTTCAGAGCATTTCTTGAGGAGTTCTCTTTGAACACCTGTGAAGAAGAAAAGCCATTCCTCCACAGTGCTGCAGTGCGGAACAGACAGCTCCCATCTTTCTTACAGGTAGGCTGAAAGCGAACACCACATACTGAAATTCTGCATTGAATGATGCAGAACATGATCCACACCTTTTCAACAGAAAGACCTCTTTCACCACCGACACCGTGGTGTTGAGGCATGCAGATGGCTGTAATGAGCGGGGGCTGGATTCTGGGCAAATTCATTAACTCACCTTTTGTCTGCTAATCAGAACAGATGCATCACTTTTGTGAAACAAGTCATAGCACAGCGCTCTCGTGTAAGTTTGCATGTTTCAGCTGAATGTCATGGTTCACATGAATTAATCCACCCTTCAGAACATTTAACCAACCAATTAGATTACTGTCTCGATCTAAGCATTTTTTAAATTATAGCCTAAAACTTTTCTCCGTACCTAATCATTAATCTTATTTATCTCACAGCGTACAGTTAAACAAGAGGTATAGCAGGAGCAGACGGTGTGCTCGGTTATTAGACGGCATTCTTCTCTTCTTTTGTGCTGCTCTCCAGGTTCTCTCAGTTTTTCACCAGCCTTTCAGAATTTGCTCATTTCCTGATAACTCTCTTCAAGTCCATTTCCTGTGTTCCTGCAGATACCAATTTTCTTCTCAAAATTAGAGGTCTGCCTCTGTAAACTGAGTCCTTTTCTTTTATGCTTATTTTTCTAAGGTAAATGGCTTGGTGATGTTTTTTTGGAACCTCCAGCAAGCTTAGCTGCTTTTGCCTCCTCAGTGTCTTGTGATTTGAAAAAATGGGTTTACATCTCTGGTTCCTTACTAATACTAATTAGAGTTTGCATGCATGTATGAAGGGGAACTCACCACTTTTACTGACAGAGGCCATAAAGATTCCTGTACTGTCTCCCCTTTTAGTAGCACTGTTCATGTCACACTGTCTCTCTTAAGACGCTTGTAAATTATTGACTCATACATTCTGTACATACATACACAAAATAATCTTGTGAAAAGAACGAACTCTTGCTTTTGACTGTCCTGCTTATCAAGAAACTAATCAGATTCTTTTAACTTCAGGAATGGAGTAAGACACTGAAAGCTTTCATGTCTCGGAAAGCTCTTTGGTTCACAAAACCAACGAAGTAACTGGGTGTCCTCCCAGAAGACCTGCCCACACAAACCAGTCTGTATCATCTGTATCACTAGGTATTGTACCAGTTAATGTTAGAATGGAGAGTAAAAATGGCCAGGGAAAACACAATTCAAATCGTCTTCTCTAGGCTGTTATCCAGGACTAAACAATCTAAAATAAACTTATGTTTTTAAGAGAAGTGAATTCATTTGTTTTTAATCACAACAGATGGTTTTTAAACAAACAAAACGACACTGGATCAAATTTATTTTCATTGTATCATGGTATTACTTTAATTCCCTATTTTGTTTAATCACAAAAATCATTCACAATTACATCAGTAATATAAACTTTTGTACATGATAGGTGCTGATGCTTCAGAATTCCAGATGTAATAATCAGATGAAATCAGTTCCCGGGCTAAAAAACAAATGGGAAAAAAAAGACATGATAAACAAACATTACAGGGTACTTTACAATCAGATATACTTTCATCCAAGTTAAGAGACTGCTAATATATCTTTTCTGTAAACTAGTAAGGATGTATTGGCCTCTTTAAACTGTAAGACCCTTACCATTATTTGAAAATTATTTCTGATGATAATACATTTAAAATCTCAGCTTCAATTACTTTTACTAATGTACTAGTCATAAGCTTAAAATTCAGAGGTTAAGTCAAAAGCAAGAAGATGTCTCAGATTTTGTTCAATGAATATAAATCACAGACTTGATATAAAACACAGTATGAAAGTGATGCTTTTTTGTGTTACAGTTTAGGACCGAACGTGACCCATCACAAACTTAACAGTGTAGATCACAGTTTTCAAGGCATTTACAGACTATTTCTAACACGACCAACAGAAGTTGCAGTAGACAGAAAGCAACAAAGAAAAATGTTGCTATTATACGGTAATGCTCAGATTTAATGACTGCCAGATTTAATGACTGTGTTCCCATTTAGTATATTTTTGGTGCAGACATGTAAGAAGTGACATGTTAACTCCAGAACAGGCAGTGGTTTCTGCTCCACAGATTTAATGAACCATATCCCCCAACAGATAATGGTATGATGACACCAACAGACAGCAACAGTCTCAGCTTGTGTGCAAGAGCTGAGTTCTGTGCCTGCAGACCTTACTTCCAGTCCACACATATCTTCAAATAAGTGTCCTAAACAAGAGGCCAGACTACAGCAAGGTGTTCTCTGTCCCCCCATTATTATAAAGTTCTGCCATTACACAGAACATTGTAAACACCAGGGTGAATGCAAGAGAGCCTGAGAAGGTTTGACTTGGTCATTTAGCAGTAAGAGCTTTCATCTAAAAAGGTGACGCCAGTCCCTACTCCAAGAAACCATTAACCATTGCAAGAAAAAGTACAAAGCAGAAAACAAAATTTCTGGTATGTCCCAAGGAAAAAGATTTGTCCAATTTTATCTACGTTATTTTAATCATTGATATCTGATTTATTTATCAGAAACTGCATACTAAACTTATAATTGACATTTTTAGTAACTCACATGCAGTAATTTTGGGTTTTCCTGGTGCAAAGATCTGGACAGAATGCTGGTCTACGTAACATCCAGTAAGTGTGAAGTCTGGGATCCTAAAATACATCTACAGAAAGAGGAAATACATGGTAAAATGCATAGTGTAATGGCTGCTGTGCAAACACTGGCAACCTGTGCTAGATGCTTTATGTGTGCAAGCATACCCCAAAAAGACAGGACATCAAATCCTGCAAGACAGCAGAAGACTCTACACTGAGTGCAACGCATTAAAATCAGTGTATTTTCATAACCAGTTTAAGATGATTAAAAAAATGGCTATTAAGGCAGCATTTCACAGAGACCATGACTTACTTTTACATAAGCCGTGTTCCCAGTGCAAACGTAGTCAGTTGGGTGCTCTTCACCTGCAGCACCAAAAGTCACAGTTCCAGTAAGAGAGACTTCTGAAGATTTAGGGAACTTCTGTCCTAAAGCCAGAAACAGCATCTATAAGAAATGATACAGCTGTGCTTACGCTAGAGAAAACCAATGGGGGGAAGGATGAGTGCACAGGGGTATTCTACTTACCAATGATCCAAACCAGTAGGCTCTTCTCTCGTGACAAATCCAGTTGGCCATAACTAACTTTGTACTCCAAATGAGTGATTGGGCCCCTACAGCATGAAAAAGGAGCAATAAAGCCACTGGAATTAATACCATTCAGTTATTTGTTAACAATAATTTTGTTAAAGAAAGCAACAAATGCCGAAAGACATTATTTATGTGCATTCAGACAAATCACACGTATCTAAACAAAATGCTAATTTATGGAAAGAAATTACAGGGCAGGAGGAAATCACTGTGGTTTCAACCTAGTAATCATGAGAGCTATAGATATTTTACTGTCTTTAGTTCACTGATAGCATTTTACTAACACTATGATCACCATCAGCAACTCTGTATCATTTCATCTGTAAATTTTCATTATAATTATGTGACAGCGTAGTTACTGCAGTTGTCAGAGAGGCTTACATGAAAACTATCGCTTTAATTTTAAATAACTGTATTTTTGATAAGCTGATCTGTAGCTAGGATTAGCAGTCTTAAGGAACAGGTAACCCTGGTTTAGAAGTGTTCTCAAGACATAATCCACCTGGAGGATTGTAGCAGCATTTCACATTAAAAAAAATAACACAGGGAAACAGGATACTCCATGGAAGTATTGAGAATGTTACCAAATACTCTGGTCAGGAGTCAGAACAATTCCAAGGCTGTTTCCCAATATTTGCAAAGTTGGTGTCTTTGATGGGGCACAATCTGTTACATGGACTCCTGACAGGTTAGTATTTGGAAGATCACAGAGAAAAGGAACAAATCTATTTAGGATTTCTTTATTCTTACCTGTTGAAAAAAGGTATACGAGCTTCACAGTATTCAAAAGAATTCTTTATGCTTTCATGAAGCTTCAAATTAACTGTTAACTTTAACTGTGATCCCTCTTCAATGAGTTGGTAACATCCCAGAATTGGTGGAACAGGCACCTGGAGAAAACCACATTAATTCTCAAGATATGACAACAATACCATTGTAAGATCAGTTATATACTGTCTTAGTTGCTAAAGTACTTCAAAAAATAAAGTTGTTAATTGCCAAGCGGTTTTGAGCAGTATCCATCAAACTCTTTGGGCTACTTACCATACACAGATTTGCCCATGTATGTACTTTAAATCTCATCCTGGACTCATTCTGTCTAATTCAGGCATCTAAGTTGCTCACAAATTAAAAGCAGTCAAAGGTACTGGCACCTTCTGAAAGTGACGCAGATGACTCAAGTCCTGAAGTGCCTTCCAAACAGTTTATGATATAAAGAACATTTTACCTGCCTGTATTGGACTGAGAGTCCTATTTATCACAGAAATCACAGAATTTCTAGGTTGGAAGAGACCTCAAGATCATCGAGTCCAACCTCTGACCTAACGCTAACAGTCCCCACTAAACCATATCCCTAAGCTCTACATCTAAACGTCTTTTAAAGACCTCCAGGGATGGTGACTCCACCACTTCCCTGGGCAGCCTGTTCCAATGCCTCACAACCCTTTCAGTGAAGAAGTTCTTCCTAACATCTAACCTAAAACTCCCCTGGCTCAACTTAAGCCCATTCCCCCTCGTCCTGTCACCAGGCACGTGGGAGAACAGACCAACCCCCACCTCGCTACAGCCTCCCTTGAGGTACCTATAGAGAGCGATAAGGTCGCCCCTGAGCCTCCTCTTCTCCAGGCTGAACAAGCCCAGCTCCCTCAGCCGCTCCTCGTAGGACTTGTTCTCCAGGCCCCTCACCAGCTTCGTCGCCCTTCTCTGCACCCGCTCAAGCACCTCGATGTCCTTCTTGTAGCGAGGGGCCCAAAACTGAACACAGTACTCGAGGTGTGGCCTCACCAGAGCTGAGTACAGGGGGACGATCACCTCCCTAGCCCTGCTGGTCACACTGATGCATTTAGATGCATTCAACACCACAGGTATTTTTATTCCTGTTTGAGGGCTGGAAAACAACGAGGGTCAGGGATGTTATTACCTGGGAAGTGTAGTAACACAAGTTGAATGAATCTGAAGGAGGAATGAAAGGAAATTTGTAAGGTCCACTATACACAGAATCATCCAGTGGATCGACACTGCTGGACATGAGCATGGCAGGATCAACGGAAGTCACGCAGTGATGGACCAGGATATCTTGGAGTGGAGAGCCATTAGTTGGGAGATTCAAAGTGAGGGTTACATTTGGCGCAGCTCCCTCTATATCACACTGGGAAAAAATGAAGACAAAAGATTATTCTACAATATTTCCCTTAAGCCAGAATTAGATATTCAAAAAATCAAACACAAATACATGTATTAAACCATCACACTAAAATTGTTCAGCTGGCTTTAAATGTTAGTACTAACAAATACTTTCAAAACAAAGTCCCTTTCTCAGTTCTGTAGACTCTCCTGTACGGCTAGTGGTGCAGCCTTAGCTAGATGTCTCTTAATTGAGAGCTGCTCTTTAGCAGCAAACCAGCACATAAGCAAGCCAAGGACTTACTGCTATAGCTAAATCATTTTGAATGTTACATAAACAGACTTGGTGACAGTCTAATTAATTCAGTTACTTTTACAACATCCGCTTAATGGATTGCAGCATGCTATTAATGGCCACTGTGGTCCCACGTCAGCTTTCTCACAGCAACCATGTGCAGTGCCTCCATTGTCTTGTCCCTTTGCGTGCCAGCTCAGCAGCACATGATTATACCAAGGCTTTCATTTATGTAAGACCATCCACTCTGCAAGATGACCTAGAAACTTGTCCCTCTGAGAGCAGGAAGCTGTTCACCCACATAATCCCTACCAGCATGGCTGGTGGGAAATAAGCAAGTCTTCAGAAGTGCAGTACTTAGGTTGGCTTCCTTTGGAGACAAGTATCCCACCTCTTACTAGTAATTAAATTAGCATGATCCACTTTTTATTACGTCTTTCTCCTCTTAAAACAATGGCAGTTACAAACACAGTGTACTTTGATAATATATCAAGTATAATTTGGAACCAAGAATGTTAAATACACCAATTATAGAATATACAAAAATGTTAATGTATTCTGTAATAACTATTAATCTATTTAGTCAACATTCCCCAAATTTTAGTATTAAACAATAAAAGCCATTGCCATATATAAAAACATTCAAATTAGTTGTGCTACTAGTTCATTTCCATGGATTCTGTATCAACAGTTCTTATGTGGATTCAAATTTTGTTGTAATTGAATAGAAGATTTAATTTTTGTATGGTAAGAAAATTAAGTAAAAATGCTCTGTAAAGACACTTGCAGACTAACTATTTCTGAATGAGTCTTCTCATTATTTATTAGATAGCCGGAAACAAATTTGGTGTTAGCACTACTATTTCTTAGTCTCTATATGCAAAAGCTGTATGAAACAACTTCTCCCTATTTCGTTTAGAATACAACATATGGGAAAATACTTGCAATTTAATTACTGCTGGAGATTTAAGTCCCATAAATAGTTACTGAAAAACGTATGAAGTGTGCAGAAAAAAAAACAGTAAAGACCAAAATAAAAAACACTGCTAACACACTAATATGTAATAGTTTGCTATGCTTTCAAATTTTACCATATTAGAAATTCACTCACCACGTATCAGGGTAAAATTAAATTAGAATTCAATTTCCTAGTGCACTTACACAAAAAGCATTTTGGTGAGACCGGCACAAGAAATGCTCTCACCTTGCAATTCACCACTCCGTAAACTTGCCACATGTCCACGACATCTCTCTTGTCATACTGCATGCACTTGACTTTTTCAGTGATAGAGACATTAACCTGAGGCTTGCCTTTATACGTGTTGGATCTCCAAACCGGTTGCTTCTCATCTGTAGGAATAACCTGAATGTCATCAAACGAGCTGTTTAAACTGCTTATGTTCGTGTTTAAGGGGGTGCCGAGCGGACAGGCCTGTATAAGCAAGTTTCGAAGCTGGCCTATTTTTGCACTCATCTCAGCTTCATTTTTCCGACTCGGAGAAATGTAGTCCAGAATGCCAAACAGAAGAGCAAGTCCTTGAGAGAGTCCACGGATGGTAAGGAGGGGTGGCCGGGGCTCCAAGGTCTCCTCAACCAGTGGAAGACATGCATAGATCAGACCACTCTTCTGGAAAGCCACCACAGGCCAGAGATCCCCTCCTTCGACGCGAACTGAACGTACCGATGAATGATCGATTCGAGTACACGTATCCCGATGCTCCACAAAACTCTGGTCATCCGTGAGCCTAAGTTCAAAGAGCAAGGCTTTAAGAAAATCGTTGTCAGATGGGATAGCCACATGCGTCGATCCGTTGAAGGCCTCTGCGCGTGTTTCAACGGTGGGGTAACGCCTGCAACATGGAAATAAGAGTGTCTTACTGTCTCATCTTTTCCCACCCAAAATATCATACCAACAGGATTCCAAGAAGCAAAAGCACACCACCCCTTTTCTGGCTGTCAGAGAATGCAAAAACACCACAAAAATCTTTGGAACATTGATATAGCCAAGGATGTGTTTCAAGTATCAGTGTAGCTCCTGAAGGCCAAGCTCCTAGAAGTAACCTCATGCCAGCAGACACTGGCAGTGTCCTGATAGAAAGAATGAGAGGATCACAATGTAAACCACAGTCAAGAAAACTATTTCACATGTAATTAGGATTTGTACTAGCAGGTAGATTTTCACTGGAAACTTGGAGCAAATGCTTTTATTTTTAAAAGAAATGTGTATCTGTCTGTCTACTGTCCTGTTGCACAAAGATATATAAATGTTTAAACAACACTAACGAACCCAAGCGTGACCTACCAGTGCAATGAATCTTCAACAACAAAGTATTTCTAAGAGGTGAGATCACACCGAAGACAACTTTTCAGACACTTTAAGAAGACGGCTGCCACACATAATCAAATTCAACTACAAGAGCTTTTTGCCTACCTACGGTATGCTACTGCTATAGCTCTGCTACTCTACTCTTGGACAGTATCACTGAAGTTACTTATATACAGGCTTCGCATTGCTGTTCTGAGCTTGCACAATAAATCTGCAGCAGTTGCTTTAACTAATTAACAAGATTAACTACAAATCTTTACAATACTGTAAAGCCAAAAAGATTTCACTGTGTCCAAGTCCAATACTTCCAGCAAGAGTTGCATGTTTTTTGTGAGGGGGCAAACTGGACTCTACAGTGCAGGTGCAATGCGTGTGGCTTAAGTGCTGTCATGACTGTTTCATTGTTTGTTTTTTGTTTTTTTTTTGACTTTGGATTATTTAAGATGTAATCTTCATGTCTCAGAGACAAAGTTTTGTATATTCTAAATTTGCTATGTTGCATCAATGTGCGTATTTCACTTCAAATTTTCTAGACATAATGTTTGCAAAAAATCATACCATTCTCTTCTGAAGCAGTACTATTTTAAAGGAAAGAGGGATGAATTTCTTCAAAAACCAACCTAAATCTATCAAGAAAAACTTAAAAGCTGTCTTTTAATAAATAGCAGAGAAAAGAAAAATGCTTACTTCCACTAATGCATTGGTTTTCATGCTTTTTTGGAACTACAAACTCCCCTGACTCTTTCTTAATTTGAGTTTGATAACGGGCTAGCTTTTCTATATTCCTCTTTGCGCATTCCCATAGTAGTTATCTGCAGACCCTCAAAATCCCTGTCACAGGTTACACGCTGGGAACTAAAATCACTTCATGAATCACCTTGCCGTTGTCTCAGGCCATATGCTTGTTTGTGCTCAGGCACACTTATAAACAAACATGGGAGAAACAAATCCGTGGACACATGAGCCTTCTATTATTCCACTTTTTAAACGATTTCTTTAAAGACGTGTTGACAGGCTGTTTCTTAAATTGCCATGGAACTTGTAATCCCAGCAATGTAGTACTTTGTTTTTATCTGTGACCTCCACACCTAACGTCCCCCTTCTGTTCCTGAACGCTTGCATGGCTCTTATCCTATTGCCTACAAGTCCCACCTACATCATCTTTTCTTAAACTGAGTAGCAGAGTTTTTTGCTGGAGGCAGCTATGCTTCCTCATGCTTATTTTCACTGACTGTGCTTTTTTCTTTGCTTCTTAATCAGGCATCTAGGGCTTTTTTTTTTTTTCCTCAGTAAGGAAAAGGGAAGTGTAAGCAGAGAGAAGCCTGAGCTACAAGATCCGTAAACAGGATACTGATGACAGTAAAACGCCTCCCTACAGTCTCACATCTATTTTGAACAGCAAGGAAACAGTGTGATTTCGCTGCTTGGAAATTTGTGAAGGTTTCCCAACCAAGGTTATTGATAAGCAGCTGCACATAATGTTGGTAAGCATCTCTTATTTTCCGCTGCTGTTTCCAAAGCAAAGGAAGAGGAGATATTTCACTCTAATTCTGTCTGTCTTCTGTCCCAGTCTGCCTGCTGCATTTGCTGAAGCTGTCCCCACACCATGGCAACCTTCTCCTCCTCCTGCTGAACCTCCTCAGCATTAGCTGAGTCATTAGATGATTAGTTACCCCTTGTGATCTTGGTTTTTCAGTATTCCCCTCTAGAAAGTGATGAAAACTTAAAAAGATGAAAGTTTCCATGGATGAATGAGCTTTGGTGATTCAAGAGGGAGACCGTACTTGTTGCCTGAATTAAGTTATGATCAGCTCAAAAAAACTGGAATGCTTTGATGTCCCAGATGTCTTCTCTAAGGTTAAAGATCAGGGCTCACGTATCTCCAGCTGAGTGCCTAAGTCCCGAAACCAACAGTTTCCATGTGATCCAGCATTCTTTATATTGTCTACGCGCTTTGTTGAATTTAAGGTCAGTTAGGAGGATAAACTTGGGGTTTCCACAGCCCTATTATTCCCTCTGGGAACTTGAAAGATCTAAGTCTGGAAATCACTTGAAGTATCAAGTCGAGTTTGCCCTTTTCAAAGGACTGCTATTCCTTGTCTCTGCCGCTCACTGTGTGACAAGTTACTTCGCATATCCCTGTCACCACCCCCCCCCCGGTCCTCCTTGGTGATTACACTCGCAGACTTTTGGGACACGGCTTTCTCTTTCTCTGTGTTTGTAGAGGAGAGGCCTCATCTCTAGTCTTGTAGGTAATACAAGGACTATAATACTAATCCTAAAACAATCAGAGGAATGCCCAGCGTGGAGAGCTGTCTGCACCCGAAGATGGAAGACACTCTACTTGCTCTTTTTTTATCCTTCTAGGTTTTCTCTCCAGCTTTTCTGAATTCAGATGAGGACTGTAAGTCACGTCATTATCCAGGTCTCAGCATTTCTTCTTTCCCTATCCCCCAGTTGTTTTTCCTCTCGTTCTTTGGTACCAAGTCCTCTGGAATCATAAAGTGCAAGGAAATGGGCACATTTCCCAGACTGACCAAACCAACTCACCTAGCCCGAAGTCTTATTTAAAAGTATGCAAGAGTTCAGAATAACAATAAGAAGTCCTGCTTTGGTTCACTAACTTAAAAACCTCTTTGTATGCAAAGATGAAAATCAAATTGAAAGTTAAATTTCTCCCTGAAAATGCTGTATTTCCAGTGCAATTAATGAACAAGACTAAGAGTTTATAAACAAAATGCATGCTCTGTGCTCTGCCTGTTCCTCTGACAGCATTTCCTCATGGCCACCTCGGCTTTTCCATCAATATTCATACCAAAGCAGAGAGCAGCTTGGCAAGACCTTTTTAAAAATTAAGATTTAGAAGAGAAACCAACACAAAAAGAGGAACGGAGCCGAGAAAGCCCCGTGCAAAACACAGAAGCTGCTAAAAATACACCAGATAACCCCCCAGCGATAACAGCAGGGCGATGAGGCGGGGGGGGGGGGGTGGGCTGCAAGGGGTGCTCGGAGCAGCCTCAGCCCCGCTATGAGAGCATAACCTCAGCGCTGCCCAGCTCCCCTTTCCCTTTCCAACCCCATCCCCGGCGGCACAACCCCGCAAGAAGGGTTTTACCTGGAGAAAAGCACCGCGCCGCCAGCCCGGGGGTCGTGCCTCAGCACCCAGAGCGCCCGCAGCGCCATGGCGCTGGGCTAAGGGGAGGGTGGGGGGGGGACGGGGATGGCTGCGGGCAATGGGGGGCGGCCGGGGCAGGGCAGGAGATGGCGGCCGGGACCGGGGAGGAGCCGGGAGCTGCGTGCGGCGGTGGCCGCCCGGCGCAAGCCTGTTTCCGGCGGGTGGAGGCGGTGCCGAGGCTGCTGCTGCCGGTGGTGGCGGTGCCGGGGCTGGGGGACACAATGGGAGGCGGTGGTGGGGCGGCGGAGAGCCGCTGAGGAGCCCCCCACCAGCACCACCACCACCACCCCCGTGCGCCATGGCCGCCGCGGCCGAGCTGTTCGAGGTGGGTGTGTGGGGAGCCTGCGGGCGAGGTAGGGCCCGGGGAAGGGAAATGGGGCCTCCTGCCCCGATGGGTGTGCACTGAAAACGTGAGGATGTGGGAAAATGTGGGGTGTGAGGGGTTCGGGTGGTGGGCTGGGGGGTGTTGTTGTTCCTCGCCCAGCGGCTGAGGGGTTGTAGGGAGCCTGATGCACGGCCCCCTTCTGCTGGGGGTCCTGGGTGTGTGAGGGCCTGGCTGGAAAAGCAGCCCATCTCCTCCTCAGCACACATACTGGGTTGACCCTGGCACCGTAGTGTTCTTTATTCTCAAGCCTTTGAGAATAAGGAAAGACCTCTGCCCTGCCTTTAGCTGCTGTGGAACTGTGGTGCAAGAAGCCAACTTGCTCGCCCAAGGCCATGAGCAGGAAATTTTAACAACACTCCAGGAGCTTCTCTTCTGGTCTGGACCGTGGCCTTTCAGGATGGGACCCATGGTTATCAGGCAGTGTTTGTCCCCATTGCTTGTGCAGGGGGTGAGGTATCGGTACCAGATATCCCCTGTTTGCTTGTTGAGTCACTCAAGAGCCTGGTGCTTGTTTGGTGTTAACACCAGGACTCGCTTTCCCCAGCCCTCAGGAGAGGTCTCGTGTCTCGCTGTAGGGTCCTCTATATACTCTTACATAAATGCATTGTGCTCGCTTGTATTTATGAATCACTATTCTGACACGAGTGTTATGACTCATGTCTTTTTGCTTGCCTGTTTCAAAAAAATAGCAAGAATAATATAGTGTCTTCTAAGCAGGTAGATGCCAGGCCTGATACATTCTCTGCACCTCCTTAACACTCTTCTCTAGGAGTCTGTTGATTTCCCAACATGAGGACTGTGTGCTTCTGTTCTTTGTGGGATGGTGAATGGGAAATGACCTGTATGTGGAAAGAAAACTGTATGTTTTGGTAGTTCCAGATCACGCAACAACGTGTTTCATTTTGCAATAGCAATAAAGGTGGAATTGCAAAGTAGGCGAGAGCTTTGCCTAGAGATAAGGCTTGAAATCTTGTTTTCGGATATGGAAACTAGATTTCTTTCTCTCCTGCTCTCACTTCTCTGTCACTACAAAGGCAGGAGATGTTATATGGACATTAACTAAACTAATATTGTGTGGTACTTTAGTCTGAGGTGGCTGCCATGAAGGTTAGAGCATGAAGATACTTACTATGGGAGTAACCCTGAGCTGAATCTGAGGGTGGTATTTGGCTTCAATGCTTGCATGAAAGCATGTTTGAAAGTAACTTTCAATATGGATATATGAAATTATATAGAAGGATCTGTGCTGAAAATGGACACAACAGGGACTCATTCTTCTATGTATAATTCAAAATGTAATTTAAAAATAATTATTGCTAAACTGGATTTTAATGTGGCTGGGTCCAGTTTAGTTTCACTTACACAGACCAGATCAAACCAGGTTATCATCCACTTCAGGCCTATCTCTTATTAAATCAGGAGTATTGGCTGAATGGATAGGATCACGTTAATTCATCTGGAGCTAGAGCGAAGTTCAAAGCTGTGAAGAAATTGACTGTTGAGGCTCATCAGATAACAGGCAAAGAACTTGCAAATGACATTTGTAAAAGCTGATTTTCAGCAGTTTCTGCAGAACTGGAGAGGAAAATTAAAATAGGAATTAGGCTCTCTGATAGCTATAGGTGACCATATTATCAAGATAACATTAAAAAGTCTGTATGAGAGGTTTTTTTAAACAAAACTAAAACTTTGGATTTGCAGCGGGAACATTTGAAATCATGGAACCATGTCTTAAAATGATCATCCCAAGCTTCATTTATTCTTTATAAATCAAAGAGATTATTTTTAGTTTGCCCTTTGTGAAAATTCAGAAGAAAGAGCTCATTTCTTACTCTGTTGGTCAGCATGCTGCACACCATAACATCCCCTACGGTTACTGTTTGAGTAATACAGGACAGGGTTTATATGACAAAGGAGACCTGACTTTAAGCTTCTTTTAGTCTCTGTAAGTGTTCCTGTTAAACAGACGTGTTCCAGGTTAATGCCCTTTTAAAATACTATGGCTGCATCTAGTAGTGATTCTGCCATCATTTAGGTTTGAGTAAACTAATTAACACTCTCTGTTGCTGTGTCAAATTGTTAAAACAATGCAGGTTTGTGATGCAGATGCTGCAGAAGGAGGGAGGCAGGAGCGTTGCAGAAGAGCAGGGCACACGAAAGGACGGCGGAGGGGAGGATGGCGGAGGGGACGTGGCTGCTGCAGCTTCGGTTTGGCCTTGAGACTGGGCAGCACAGTGTGATTAGGAGTTGACCAAATTGTTTGCTGCTGGCATTTGGGATGCAGGGGAGGGAGCTGCAGACACTCTGCGTTCACGTATATTCAAGGGAGATTTAGAGGAGAACAGAGGCGTAATGGCTAGGGTGAAGTTGGCACAGCTATTATTTCTTACGGTTCTAGGGTATGTATATCAGACTTCCTTAGGAGACCAGGCTTTGATACTTTGGCTTGCAGAAAAGCCCTGTAAATATTGTCTCACCAAAAAAAGCACCACTATAAGTAGCATCACTATATATATGTAGGATATATATAGAGAGTGTGTATATATATGCATCCATAGATGTATGCACACAGCATCGCTGAACAGTGCACCCTCTGTATAGGGTTCTTCCACAGAGTTGTATTTGGCATTGGTGTCCTTGTAATGGAGCGGTACTCCAGCTGGATTACGGGATCTTCAGAGGAAAAGTTGTGGTTGTGATTTTCATATAAAGGAGAAGTGCTGAGAAAAGCCATAAAGCAATTACGAAGCTGGAGGACTCCCCTGAAGGGAGTGTTACTGCATGGAATGGCTCGTTTCGCCTGTAATTAAAGCTGCAAAAACATTCCCAAACACTGAGATGTAAAGATGACAAACAGAGAGTTTATACTTAGTATGAAAACATCGCATTAAAACTTTTGATGAAGAGGACTCGTGTAAAGGAAACAATGTTGTGTGTCAGGAAGAACTGGGGCGAAGAGCTGAGCGACTTGTACCAAGTACCAGTCAGCCTAACTGGCTGAGCAGAACAGTTACTCCGGTCGGTCTTTGAAAGAGGAGTTACCGGGTGATCTGCTGGAGTTCCTGCCCTGTCTAGCAGGATTCGGCAAGTTGCAAAATATATTTTAAAAGCTTTTATATTTCTGTTAAATAGCTGGGCTCGACTGGATAGGGCATAATGTGTTTTTTGGAGAACACTGAAGTGGCTTTGTTAATGTAAGCAATGACTGGCAATATTTGCTTTCCGACCCTTGCTTTTAGTTATTGAAACACTGTTTTTTTCCTTCCCTGTTACTTCTGTCTGTCTGCCCCAAGCTTTATCAAAAGCAGTGATGTTGTGTTTGTGTGTTTCATTATCAGAATGGAGTTGTGGCAAGTACCACTATCAACCAGAGCCACTCCTGGCTCTGTTGGGTTGTGTTGCACAGTTTTAGACCCGTTGCTGCGTGTATTGTAACAGCTTTCCAGGTAGTCTTGGGGTCTACAAGAATACTGTATTTACTGAGCTCAGATATACTAATGTTAGCACCAAAGTAATAAGTCTGGGTTACCAATGAATCTGAAGGGATAAATAATAATGTGGGTTTTATTTTAAAGGATAGGTGTCATTATGCTTTGTTTTTGTAAATTGTTTTGGGCACTTAATATTAACTGTGTGAAGCAATGTTTGAGCTGACTGAAGTCCTAGGTCAACTAGAATATGAGCTTTTGGTTTTATTACGAGGTCTGTGCCTTCAGAAAACATTGTCATGTGGGAAAATAATCTTCTTAACTCTTCACTGTTGTGCAGTATTTCTTGAGGAAGATCAGGCAAATATTATGGGATAAACTTGTGTAACCTTGTATTTTTAGCATCATTCATGCCCCGCTTTCTTGGGAAAGTGAAGTCCATTGTCTGCTTTTATTCATCCTTTGTTATTTCCCTTTTATCTGCTTTGTTTCTGCAGCTGCAGTCGGATGTTGCACAGTGTCCCGTGGCAATCTGGCACTGTCCTTGCCACGGGGCAGTGCCTTGGTCAGTTTTGCTTGTGATGACATGTTGTGAACTGAATCGGAGAACTGAGCATCTGCAAACAAAACTTACATTGCCCTATAATTTTTTAGACAAATTTAGACATTTTTAGACAAATTTAGACAGTTCTCTGATCAGGTTTGCTGTACAGCTGAAAGCTCTTGGGCTGCAGCAGAGTCTGGTGATACAGTATCTCATATCAGTGTGGCTGCTGCATGTGTCAGATACTTTTAATGACAATCCATAAGCTCACCTGGAAATGACTACAGGTAGTGTAGAGCCAGCTCTTCAGATTGCTAGTGAAGCATTTTCTAGTAGTCTGACAATTGCTAGACTGGATGTTCAAACCCACCATACTAAAAACAGTGTTCTCTATTAAATATGTAAACATAAGAAAGAGGTGATGGGGTAATTGTCAATGCTGTACTTGCTCTTGATTGTAGTAATGCTTCTAAATGCTTTCAAAATGATGCGTAAGCAACAACCCTGCTGTGGCACGTTGTAAAGAGTTTTTATTCTGTGGCTAGGAACCTTTTGTGGCAGATGAATACATTGAGCGGCTGGCATGGAGGACACCAGGAGGAGGTTCCAGAGGTGGAGAAGCTTTCGATCCAAAAAGGTAAAATAAAATTGCATAATGGTCAAAATGAATGCGTCTCGAATTGTACTATTCTATTACACGCACAACAAAAAGCCTGTATGTGGCACTGGTGTGTATCCAGTGAAATACTCATCTGGGAGAACTGCTAGAATTTGTGACCATGAGCCAATTCTTCAGAATCAGCTATTTAGTAACAAGAGTAGGGAAAGTCACTTTCTGATTTTAAACTTTTTGAATAAAGGAGAAATGTTTTTTTGTCTTTGTCAGACATGAATGTTCTGAAGCACAAAAGTTTCTGGATTAAAGCATAATATTAGGCTTTGTTGCTTATGATATTTAAGTCAATTTAATGAATTTCTTGCTAGTTTAGCTCCCTACACTGACTTGCAGGACCCAGTAGTTTACAGCATTGCTGCAAATAAAAGGCAGAAACAAACAGGTAGGATGGGAGGAAAGGCCGGAGCATGGCAATGTTGGCTTAGATTGTTTTGAACTGATTGTGTGCACTGTAGTTGGAACCAAATGAACAGCTTGTTTCTGCTGAATGAAGGTGGACTTGTGCCCCTTTTCCTTGCACTTAGCTGCATGCTGTGACGGCTCATCTTGAGCCAGCTCTCGGCATGTGATCCTGGGATAAGCTAATCCACTTGACTAAAAAACTAACCTGACAAAAAAGTCCTCTTCTTTTCTAGCTGAGTTGGCAGTTTTGGGGAACCAGAAAAATGTAGGAACAGGTGCGAAGGGAAGATCTGTGAGCCGGTGGCAAGGAGAAATGTGTGTGAGGAAAGGAGTAAGGCTGGGGAAGGAGGAAGCAGAGCAGGACCTTCTCCTCTTGCTTGTGGTGAGCTGGCTTGGCTCTGCTGAGAAACCTAGCCCTAAGGCAAGAAAAAAGCTTTCTGGTTTTTGGGCCAGGAACAGGTGGGAACTCAGATGCATGATTTTATACAGCAGTTTTCAACACAGAAGCTTCTGTGTTCTGCACTTCTGGATCTTCTGTTTTCCAAAGAGCGACCATTTCAAATAGCTCTGCATCTTAGCTTTTGTACCGGTATTAGTATTCTTTCTAGGGATGCAATTAATTTAAGTGTTTTCATTTTTCAAATGGTTATAATTAAGGAAGTGAGCATGATCATCCTCCTGTTATTCTTCTGGAATGCTTTTGAGCTAGGAGGCTCAACAAAACGTTTAGCTACCTGAATGTTGATTTATGTTATGATGACGAATTAATCAAAGTGCAGTAGCTTAGTGACTTCTCACAGTCTTGTTCCCAATTGGGATTGTGTGTAGTTACCTAAGCTAGAAGTCTTAAGAAGTTTAGGAATTACTAGAGTCATAGACAATCTGCTGTTCTTTGAAACAGATAGGAGAAGCTTATTTAGCACAGTCAAAGGACATTCATTCTTGAGCAGCCTGGCTCTTTGAAGAAGGGGGGATGTTGCTGGAATTCCTAGCAAGATGATGAACGATTAACATTAAATTTAAGGCCAGTATCCTATGGAGATCTCTACATTCAAGTTAAGCAGGAAGAAATATGAATATGAAGAAGCCTGGAAATATGCAGCATTGCTTCCTCTAGCTCTTTCTCCTTAGTTGTGTCTGGTGTATACTTCAGTGTAGTTAGTGATTGGTACTAACGCCAAGTCAATTTAAATTCTCATCTTAATTTGTGTTGGCTTGCTTGTGTTAACTTTTGTGATGTACTTTTATATCTATCAGGACAAGTGGGAGACTCCTGCCCAGTAAATAGTTTACTTGTGGGATCTTCTAGTATGGGGAGAAAGGGAGGCCAAATAATACCAGAAGGTTTTTGTTTCTTTTTGGTATATGTTTTTTCTTTTCTGTTTTTAGAAAGTGATGCTTTATTTTGTTGTAGAAAGGGTGCTCAATTCCTTATTTCTGTTTTGAGAAACCTGACCAGCAGCTATCTCTCGTATTTGAATATTTTCCTGTCTTGCTATACGTTGAATGCTACCGCTGACTAAATGCTGAATTGGCACAATACCTACTTTTAAAAAAACACAAACCCCAAACTGAACTGAATTAGCGTGTAAAATGAATAGGAACTTTCTGTACTTCTCTATGCTTTTGTTTGAAAGTATGCTTTGTGTTACTTAGATTCATTAACGTTTTATTTTTAAAATACTTTTCAAAACTCAGGTCTATTCCCCATAGTTTTCTCTGGCATCTAATGCAATATGCTTACCTTTCGGGCTTCTGGCGAGCAGGAAACAGAGGAAAGAAGTCATAAGCATCTGTCACAATCAAGGTTCTCTTTAATAAGTTGTGACTTTTTATAGTCACTTACTGTTGTAAAAATACGACTGGAAATACTAATTATTTTTTTAATATTACTAATTAGTTTTTTAGACTAATACAGTGAGAAAGAAAGGCACTTCAGACGGTCTAAGCAGTAGGATAAAAAACAGTTCATTTTAGCAGCAGAAATTAAGCCTGAAAATTCAGTGACCCTCCATGCAACTAGAAGGGATTGCTTTATATTACTGAGGTGTTGCTCAGAGTAAGCCCTCGACGTTGGCCAAGAGAGGTGCTGTAGACATGAAGTGCTGAAGGAGTCATGCGAGGGTAGAACAACGCGTTCCACTTTTCCCTTCTGCTTGCTGAGAGTCTCTGTCAAGTGCAAGGGGAGCCAGGAGAGGAACAGCATGCTCGTTCTGCCTTTCAGCAGTACTGCATGTTGGAAGGGCACCAGGTTCACAGTACACCTTCTGAAGAGTACATGTGAAAATGCAGATTCCTCAGCAGTCTAGAGGAAGCTCCCAGGAAAGGATTCTGGCTTCCTCCCGTCTTCTGCTCCGACATGAAATGTGGACAACAGACTTCTCCAATCTTTCATGTATTTTCGGTTATTAGCGTAAGTTTTATGGCTGTGGAGGATGTGGGGAATAGTTCATTTCCCGTGCATCAGTGACTGAGATGTTTAGAAAAATAGGAGCTGAAAAATTGACTGGAATGGGACAGAATGGACAAAAACAGGAATGGAAGAGGAACACATTGAGAATTGAATGAAAAAGAATAGAGGAAATTGAAGACTGCATTCAAATATACTGTACTCGGAGAGGGTGAAATGTGAGTCTGAAAGTAAAATGAATGGGAAATAGCAGAAAAAAGCTTTAAATATACTATGTGTTGTAGGGAGAAGAGAAATGAAGTCAGGAAGTAATATGGTTACAACCAAAACAACATTATTAGACTATGTAGTTGCATTCATTGCCAATTAAATGGACAATGATTTACAAGTTTATTATAAAATCTAGAGTAAAGTAGAAAGTACTTTATTATTATAACCCCTACATTGAAGGGATGTAGCGACCTAAGCTTTCTTTGCTTTGATGAGATGTATTTAAGGAAGATTGGGATAGAGGGATTCTTGAGCCAGTGAAAGAGCCAGGTTCTTGAGCAATCAATGTTTTAACCATTTTCTCCACTCTCATCTACCGTTCACATGATCACAAAGCTTTTATGTAGACATAGAGTTCTGTACAACTAGGATGGTGTCGTTTAAAACAAAATAGCCTTCCAAAGGTAGGCATGATTATGTCAGCCCTGTGAGGTTTTTTATTTGTTTTTTTAAAAGCTCTCTGTGTAGACGATGCTTTTTGAACTAAAGTCTGCTTTACCATATTTTATTTTAAATTAGATTATTGGAAGAATTTGTAAATCACATCCAAGAATTACAGGTAATGGATGAAAGGATTCAGAGAAAGGTGGAGAAACTCGAACAGCAATGCCAGAAGGAAGCAAAGGAATTTGCCAAGAAAGTACAAGAGCTGCAGAAGAGCAACCAGGTAAAACCTAAAGCATATAGGCAGTGCTAAGCTTTGTGAATTTTAAAAGCATCACATGCTCCATTAACATTTCTTGGTACAGTATGCTACTGTTTGGGGTAAAAATAGAGGGTTTGATGGAAAACAATTTCCCCTGTCAGAGGGTGCTTGTCTGCATGTTCTATTAATGAGTGTTAGCTAGTCCAGAAGTGAGTCTTCACAATAGCTTAATGGAAGGCACTAAACTTTAAGCAGTTGTGTGCACTTAATTAGTGATTCTGAGTAGTTCTGCAGTTTGAGATAGCCTGGAGAGCTGATGCCTGGGTTCCCCGTGCTTCTTACTGATGTAACTCTCGTGCTTCCTAAAGCACGGTAAGTGGAAACGATGAGAATTGTGTCCGTGTGTGTGTTCTCCCAGGTTGCCTTCCAACATTTCCAAGAGCTGGACGAGCACATCAGCTATGTAGCAACTAAGGTCTGTCACCTTGGAGACCAACTGGAGGGGGTAAACACGCCACGGCAACGGGCTGTGGAGGCTCAGAAGCTGATGAAATACTTTAATGAGTTTCTGGATGGAGAGCTGAAGTCTGATGTTTTTACAAACTCTGAAAAGGTAAGAGCTGTCAGCGGGATGAAAGCAGTTCAAAGCAATAAGCAGTGCTGCCCTAATTACAAGCTGCTACCATGACTTACCATGGTCAGACTTCAAACCCGTGAGTGACTGACTTGTTAAAGTTGCATTGTTCTGAAATGTAAATTAACAACACTAGGCTGCAGATTGCTGATAAAGCACTTGTATTCAGTGATGCTTAATGTGGCAATGTTGGCATTTTTCATTTTATGAAATTATCAGAGATTTGAGAAATGCTGGGGAGGCAACTTTAGAGCCTGTACAATATCTGCCTTTTCTTTGAACCCCTTGCCTCAGATCCACCCTGTAATGCAGAATGTTTCTGAATGCAACTTCTTTGTGAAACTTTACTCTGTTGGGTCAGTCCACTGGCCTTGGATACCTTTTTGTCACAGCATGCCATGGGGCTTTGTATAGTCCTGTGGTTATGTCTCCACCCTCTGAATTTAGAGGAACCAGGCAGGAAAACTTCAAAGAAACGTTAAAGCATTTTGTTTTTCTTGTGCTTCAAAAGTATGTTCGTGATGCAAATGTAATCTGAGAGGTCTGACTAATAGAAATAAATTGATGGAATAGTGTCCAGCTGTAAGCAACAAGGCTCATTCACATTGTAGTAAGATAAGTAGTTTTTGTGTGTGTGTTTTGGTTTTGTTTTGTTTGTTCCCCCCAAGTGTGTCCTGAGCAATCATCCTGCTATGCTTAAAGTGTGTGCAACAGTATGACTGTAGTAAAGAAAAGTTGCAGTGCATGGAAACAGCAAAAACTTGGTTTGCACATTCAGCAAAAATGTTTTGTTTTTTTTCTTGAAATGCCTCTCATAAAGGACCTAAGAATAGGTTAATGTCATCCCTTTACTACTGAGCTGAAACTGCCTTTCAGGGAGTTGGAAAACTAATAGCTTCATATACTTTTATTTCCAAGAATTCAGTTGCATAGTGATTTTTAAATCATGGTCTGTGGATATATGGTAATTTGCCAGTTGATAATTTGCCCTAGTCAGCAAGGGAGTGCAGAAAACTTTTCTGATTTCCAAGGAAAACAGAAAGGTTCCAGCATAACAAAAGTGCGTATGTAGATAGTCTGTTCAACATCATCTTCTTTTTTCTTTTTTTTTCCCTAATAGAAAAAAAACATGCATTTTAAAATTAATTTAAGATGGCATAGTAAATAACAAAGCATAATTTAAAGAAAATTGTGTTGTCTCCTGCAGAGTCTCGTAAAGAATTCAACTTTTACTCAAAACTTAGTTTTGTAATGCTTCCTGTTGAAGGCTCTGAAAATTCTTTGGTAGATAAATGTGGTAAGCCTGGAAATTGGTAAACAAATTAATCTTTGTACACCCTGAAGACATTCAGCAAATCTGGAGGAAGACAAATGTAGGAAAGGCCAGAAGTCTTACGTCAGTCTGCAAAGGAAGCATGTGAGAACACACACAATTTTCTGGATATGTTATTTTACACAGAGTATTTTCAGCCCAAGTGGTTTAGTACTGCTCTGTAACTTTTTGTCTCCAAATTTAAATAGCAAGTAGCAATAGTGTTTATAAAAGAACCTGCCTAGATGTGTGGTGTGACATCTTAATACATCTTTGAACTAAAAATATTTCTAAAGCATGACATAGGAGCAGATATTCTAAAATGTAAATCACTAATACTTTATCAGTGTCTTCTCATCTTCAAACTGATGTGGTTTCAGATTCTATTTTGGAGGATGTTGGGATTTCTTATACAAGCTGTCCCCCGTAAGTGTGAGTTTTTCCCTAGGACATCAAGAGCAAAGGACACTAAGAAAGGAGAGGCAATAAAGGATTATGAAGCAGTTATTTTGTGTTTTTCTCAGTGATGTTAGTTTTTGAAATCTGTTGGATTCTTACCTCCTTTTTTTTTTTCCCTCTACATTCAAATTGTTATTTCTCCCATTACTTTCTCCTGGCTTTACTGCACAATTTCCAACATATCATCTCAGTGATGGCTTTTCTTTGCTGTCATGTCCTAAGCTAGGTGTTGTGTATCTTCATCCTCAGAGTCGTTGTGATTTGCCTTGCGCTGCCAGCTAACCAGGACCTCCTCTGCACGGAAGTGTCTTAAAGCAAGCAAATCACTCCAGTTAAAACAATTCAATTATAAAATGATGCAGCACCTCGCTGGTTTGTCATGCGGGAGCACTGTCATGTTTAATGCTTATTGTTATTCTTACACCCTCTTTCTCATTTATGTTCTGCATTCAACATCGTTCCATTATGCCTTTTAACTGGCTCATAACAATATTTTCTGTTAAAATTTTCTCTTGCTCTTCCTTGTCCACCTTTTTTTCTGTGGTTTTTTTTTGTTTTTTTTTTTTCAGATATTTTAGTCTTTAAGCTGTGTTTTACAGAATCCATATTTATTTTGTTGTAATAGTTTACAGAAGCATGATTCAATTAAAAATGAGATATGTCTGGATTTAAGCAGAAACCATGGAGAATTGATTTGTCATGGCTTCTGTTGTGCATAAGAAAAGGCCACGAATTCAATAAAAATCTAAGAAGTTAGTTAACAGCTATTTTGTGAAAAGAAGACAGAAAATGTTCCATTTGTTGGGTGCTTTTTTTTCCCTTTTTGATTTTTTCTTTTGGTGATGCTGATGAATAACTGCTAATATATAGACTATCCTAATGACATCAGTATCAAACAGAAATGCTCGTTAGGTATTAAGGTTGCTTTAAGCTAATAGAAATAACTGCTGTTTCATTGGATTTATTTGAGGAGCGTGGCTGCTTTTGATTTAAGAGGCTATTGTAAGCTGACAGTTCAAAACATAAGCGGCTCTTAATAAGCAGAGTGACTGCGCCTTCTTAGAGCTCCTGTTTTTGCTGAACAACCAACCTCATGCGATGACTGTGCTCTGTTTTCTTACCTGTGTGTCTTGTTCCGTTCCTGAAAAGTTTTAATCCCAAGCTGCTCTTCAGTGGTGGGAGAATAGGATTTCCTTACTTCCATTCCTCTCACTGTATTTCCCTGGAACATGGCTAACAGGAAAAATGAGACAATGTGCATGTTCTCCGTGTGTTTTGTTGTGTCAGTGTATTTGAGGGCTTTGCCTGGATGCAGTAGTTAACTTTTCATCAATCCATTTGAGGGGCCTTCCAGTCACCAAGACCAAATAATAAAGACTACAACTGTCACAGAGCTGTGGTTTTGACCAGTTGACGTTAGCAGCTAAATTCACTGTTCTTAATCACAGAATTAGAGGATGGTTTGGGTTGGCAGGGACATTACAGCCCATCTAATCCCAGCCCAGGCTGCCCCAAGCCCCATCCAGCCTGGCCTTGGGCACTGCCAGGGAAGGGACAGCCACAGCTCCTTGGGGCAGCCTGCACCAGGGCCTCATAGTGAAGAATTTCTTCCTTATATCTACCCTAAACCTACCCTTTTTTAGTTGCAACCAGCTCTTTCTTTTTGTGACACTTTCAAAAGTAGCAGTTGCCATTTTCTGTAGTTCTAGTTAGCCTACTGAAACAGTCACTGAGCACTACTTAGATGCACTTGCCATGGATTGATTATTGAAAGACAAATGGTAAATGGCCTTTTTGTTCATGACAGCAGGAATCTGCATGCTGCTTTATCTTTATTCTATAGTTTTTGTATCCTTGATACTATTCATATTTTGTAGATGCATGATAAATGAAATTTCATCTTAATTTTTGTTTTAGACCTCACAGCTTTTTAAATTTCTAATACAGCTTCCATTTCTCCTTCCTTGGGAGAAAGTTAGGTACTCCAGCTCTGCTCTTCCTTGATCCCTTTTTCCCCCCTTCTTTCCCTCTTCATGCCAAGCACAGTCATAGCTTTTCTGGATGCAACTATCCTCTAGTTTCTTCAAGTTAAAGAATTCACTGGTGCTTTTACTAGGGTGTCTGAACGGTTTGCTAGCTAATTCACTTCTGAGCTCACCAGAGAGCCCTTCTGGTTGGGTGCAAGTCTGTTTGACTTTTATCCTAATTCATGGTAAAGTATCATGTTGCAGTTCAGCTGGCTGTTTGTGTTATATTTGTGTATTTTTTTACAAAATGGAAGGGTGAATATTGACGTGAGATTGCTCTAGCCTTATTATTTGAGGCTGATTAGCTCAGAAACCAAGTCTGTAAGTCTTGTTGGACTGATGTGGTGCTGAGCTATGTGTCCGGACAGCTTGAACACCTGTAGAGGTGTGTCCCATATGAACATATAGTGAAAGAATTTTTATAATGTTTTGCCCTATATAATTGTACGTTAAAAATTATCATAAGCATCAGGAACTACAGGAAAACAGGAACTACATGTATGAAAGCTGAACAGTGGAGATGTGAGAAAGGAATAGCCCACAATCAGATCTTTAGTAATTGACTGTCGTGTTTTTATTTCTAACAGATTAAAGAGGCAGCTGATATTATTCAGAAACTGCATTTGATTGCACAGGAACTGCCTTTTGACAGGTAAAATTCTATCTGAACATCTCTTAAAAACAAACAAAACCACCACAACTACTTCACAGCTGTCATTTTCTGATGCTTTTCTTTTTATGGGGGTGGTGGGGGACACGGGGAGGGATAAGATAGGAGAGGGGCTTTACTTCACTTGTGATTCCTGTAGCTTTTGAGATGGATCATGTGCTTATTTCTGTCCCCTCTATTCTTGAATTCATGTTCATGTACTCATGTTGCAGGATCATCTTTACATACACATCCTAAACTGCTTAACAGACTTTTAATGGGATAATTTTGGTGTGCTGACTTAATTAGATTTGGATTAGATGCTTGTAGGTTTTTATGGTTATGAAGCATGTAACTTTTCTGTCATCTTTGTGTTACATATTTTCATTTTAAAATAGATCATGGGTAACAGGCACTCTAGGATGTCTGATTTCTCCTGTGACGTGGATTTGAGTTTAATCGTGGTATTTTTTGATATTAACAGGTTTTCTGAAGTAAAATCAAAGATAGCAAGTAAGTTATCTATCCAGTTCAATCCATATTTCTATATATGAAATATTAAAACTGATCTAAGAAATATGCAATACTGTTAGTGATACCGTTTTTGCCAGTGCTCTTATTACATGGCTTGATGGATTTCATTTTTTTATATATTTTTTTTCTTATTTTCTCCATTCCTTTCCAGGTAAGTACCATGATTTAGAGTGCCAGCTAATTCAAGAGTTTACCAGTGCACAGCGGAGAGGTGAAATCTCCAGAATGAGAGAAGTAGCAGCAGTCTTGCTTCATTTTAAGGTAAAAGCAGGGGTCTTAATTTAACAAACAGCAACAACAAAACACCAGGATACAATAAATGCCTCTTTCAAGTAAACATATTTACACTGGCACAATGACCACATCAGATAACGTATACCTTTACAAATACTGAGGTGTTCCGTCTGGAATCAAATGCAGGGGAATGAAGGAGGCAGATGATGAGGAATCAGAGGCAGTGTCAATAGAGACCATTCCGAGATAATCTTTTCTTGAATGTGTGTGCGCTGACATTCATGCTCGAGGAGTGTTAAAACCTGTGGTGTATAACCACGGAGAGTGATGATAATTGAAGCTATGCTAGATTTGTGACAAAAATGGATTTGAAACAGTCTACACTTCAGATGAATGTATTTTTTTTTCAATAACTTTTACAGAGGAGTCGTATTTCATTAATTTCATTCTGTACTAAAAACATGGAGAACCTGAATTAACATTGAATTGTGTTATGCTTCTTCCACAGGGCTATTCCCATTGTGTTGATGTGTACATAAAACAGTGTCAAGAGGTAACTCATTTTTTGTCTTACATGCATCTCCTTGAGTGCTGATTTATTTAGTCCTGTAGGTAGCTGTAAATATATTATTAAATTTGCTTTTGAAACCCTAGGGTGCATTCCTGAGGAATGATGTGTTTGAAGATGCAGCCATTCTCTGCCAACGAGTGAATAAGCAAGTTGGAGAAGTCTTTAGCAATCCAGAGACTGTGCTAGCCAAACTCATTCAAAATATCTTTGAAGTTAAACTTCAGGTATTTCAAATTTAACATGTTAAAGTTATTGAGCAAGCTTTTCCTCCATAAGTGTTTTATCTGGTAATAACAATTATTGTGAATTTACAATATTCATAATCATGTATAAGATGTGGAATCACAGCTGATTGCCCTGTAGCATTTCATACAGATATTCAGGCTATTTCAAGTAAAGTTACTTGTACTGCAAATACAGTGCAAATGAAAATGCCCAAATTCAGTGTGTAAAATTAAGGGAATCAATGCATTAATTAGCTAGTTCATAAGATGACTTACACATTTGATTCTTTTCTGTGTGCTATCCCCAGAACATATCAGAAAAGGAAGTTTCACGTTTAATAATATCTTTATTGTGTTCATATTTGGAATTATGTCTCATGTATGAGGCTAGCTTTGAATAAGGAAAAATAATTTATGCCAGGAATATTTTTCTGCAGCTAATACACTATTTATATGAAAGTTTGGAGTAGTTGAAAACATTGTTATCCATCCTGCAAATACACTCTCTTAAATGTGTAAAGTCAACAGAATGCCTACTCATTGCAAAAATCAATTTTCCTGTCAGCATTATTCCCCTTATTGATAATAATATAGTGTAGGGATTGAGCTTGTGTTTCATTCCTGAATTTATGCATCAATTTTGACTTATATATTATTTACCATAAGATATTTTGTCCAAATATTCAGTTACAAGAAGGCTCTAACTTGTATGTGCTTTGTGTATTATGGTAAACAAATATGAAAATATGTCTTTTGGTTGTTGTCAACTGCAGAAATGCATTTAGACCTCTAGTTGTTTTGATTCTTAATGAGACCAGATCTTGTGTTTGGTCAAGTATCTTTTCAAAGCAGTCTCTCTCTTGTATTTGCTTCATATGCTACTACTTTTTGAAGAAGATGATTTAATAATTATAAAAATCCCTTGAACTATCTGTAGGTTATGCAAGGTCTATGGATCAGAGACTTAAAACCAAAGAATGTATGCGTTACTTAAGATGTGTGCTTTGAAGGAAGCATATATGTAAACCTAACAGGTAGTGAGTATGACCTGAGGTTTAATATCTGTTCTTCTAAAAGATGTACCTAAATTTTGCAGATTTATGTAAAGGACCAGCTAGAAGAACACAGGAAATCAGATGCAGAGCAGTATCTTAAGAATCTCTACGATCTGTATACAAGGTATTTACATATTGATGATGAAATTACTGTTGTTGATATCCACATGTAATAAACTGAATATGTTATCGAGATGTAGGAAGAGAGGACAAAAAAAACTTTTCAAAAAAAAAAGCTGTTAACCTTTCCAGTGATCACATTCCTAAAGAAAACTGTAAATAGCCATTGTTATTTTTAATGGGAAATACTTAGTATAGTGGTCTTTGAGTGTAATTTTAAATCTGGGCAAAAGCCAGTCCTCTATATCTCACTTTAATTGCAATTGTGCTGTATGTATTCAAACATGAATTATGCAAAGTTCTTTCCTTAAATATAAAGCTGCTAGAAGTCCTAATCACAATCAGGATTTTGTTGTACTATGTACTTTACAAACATTTAATGCTGTAATTCATACAAATTCAACCTTCTCCCCCTCTCCCCTTCTTTGTTTCTTTCGCATAAAGAACTACTAATCTTTCGAGCAAATTGATGGAATTTAACTTGGGTACTGATAAGCAGACTTTCTTGTCTAAGCTTATCAAATCCATTTTCATTTCCTACTTGGAGAATTACATTGAGGTGGAAATTGGTTATCTGAAAAGTAGGAGTGCTATGATTCTGCAACGCTATTATGATTCCAAAAACCACCAGAAGAGGTCTATTGGCACTGGAGGGTAAGTTTTTTTCTATAAAGTTCCCTACTTCTAAAGTGGAAGGGAGGTGGTAAGGGGAGAAACACAGTGTTTGCCATGCCAGATGTGCAGTGATCAACTGCAAAAGGGCAAGCTTCTAAAGTGACCTACAGCTTTTTATATTTGCTATCATTTTATGTTAACTTCCCTTAAAAAGCGTATTGCTCTTGATACATGTGAAAGGTGATGCATGGTATTTATATACTGATGGAAAATGAAAAATACCAGTTAAACCTATGTTTCAACTTAGGATCCAGATCCACAAAAGGACTGAAGCAAAATTAAGGTACCTAACGCATGTGTATGTGTGTATCTAAAAGCATACATTTTTTTTCACCTGCCCAGGTCTTGTGGTCCCCTCCCAAGACCTAGGAAGGGGAAAAGATCATAGCAATGTCAGTGAGAAAGCTCTTAATGAGCCCAGAAGATGCAATGGACTTAGAGAAAGGTAAAAACAAGACTTCATTATCCTCAAGGTAGAGAAACTAATAAAGGAGTAGTGAGACGTGGGAAAGGAAGAATTAAAATTTGAGAGACAGAGGTGATGAGACTACTGCACCTTTCAAAGCGTTGTTGGGGTCGGTGTGTCAGGCATGAAAATTGTTTTGGAGAGCACAACAACAAAATTAAGTGAATTACAAAACAAAGATGAAAATTTAATTTTCTTGGGGAAAATTAAATTGATTATAATGACAGACTTAATGGGTTGCTTTATGCATGGAAATGTGTTGGAGCATGCTCGACTAAGTCAGGACTGTGTAGATAGGAATGAGGATGAGGAGACTTGTGGGTGTGGATAAGATAGAAAGCTCTCATTTGTGTTTTGAAAGTAAAATGTGTCAATGTATGAAAGCTTAACTTCGTCCACAGAGCATACATCCCAGAGGATTTAATTGAAATTATTTTTATTCCCCAGTGGGGGAATAGCTGCTCCCATGGTGCAGATGTGCCATGGTAGAATACGGTTAACTCTGGGATCAGAGGTGGTTGTTTTGCATTTACTAGCAATTTTTTTAAGCTTGCAAGACTGTCTTAATGCTTGCAAATCCTAAACTGTGTCTTGGGTTCTGTTTTTGTGAGTTAACAACTAAAGCATCCTAAATCACTGTTGAATGTGAATGTCAAAATTTCCATCTAGTGAAATCTTTTGGTATTTCTTTGTCCTAGTATTCAAGACCTCAAAGAGAGAATAAGGCAACGTACAAACTTGCCGTTGGGGCCGAGTATTGATACCCATGGAGAAACTTTTCTCTCACAAGAAGTGGTGGTTAACCTTTTGCAAGAAACTAAACAAGCCTTTGAAAGATGTCACAGGGTAAGTTTGCTTCCTGTAATCTCCATTAGTGATATAGTTGTGCTTATGAAATTAAATCTTCAGGTTCACTTTTCAGTTTGATAAGACAGGCTTTAGTCTATTAAACAAATTTTCTTATATTTTTCACTGATTCAGGGTCATGTTGGGGGCTATAGGTTTGCTTTTGAAATGTGTTTTTTAATACAGTCTATGTTTGGAAGAAGTGGGGAGGACTAAACCTATTTGTGTAAATTGCATTTTTTAAAATAAACTAGACCTAAGAACTGGGAAACGTTTAGTGTAAGTTTTTCTTTTTTTTTTCTTTTTTTTTTTCTTTTTTTTTTTTTTTTTTTAAGAATACAGAGACTAATTCAGCAATTGATCTTTAGTGTCAAGGGCCAGTTGTTCTAGCTTAAGAGACTAATCACCAGTATCACCAACAAAATTATTTATTATATGAGTAGAAATAATCTTTATTATTGTTTGCCTTGGTAACTTTCTACTTCTCTTTAAAAATACTTTAAGCTTAAAAAGAAAACAACTCTTTGTTTTAATTAAATCACTTGTTTTACTGCCTGTCACTTACTATTTGGTATTTAGTTTAAATGAAACCCCTTGTAATTTAATTGCAGACTTAAATCAATAATTGGGATTTTTATTAGCTAAACACACTTAATTCTAACAATATTTTATGCCTTTAACATTCTAAATTAGTTCAGTGTATAAAAGCTTTTAACATTTTAGATATTCAGAAGTTTTAATATTTTAGATTCTAAGAGGGGGTAAAGATGTAATAAAATACAAGTATGGCACAGACGTGATAGACGTTCCTAGTGGTGGAACTCAGTGACTGCAAGACACAGGTAGAACATCTTTTTTCTCAGTATGATAGTTGCTATGAACTTTTTAAATTCATGATACCAACTTTTTGTAATTGTTCATTCTTTTTTTTTCCTCATTCCTATTAGGATCAGATTTTTTTAATGCTTGGTCTAAAACCAATTTATTTTTTTTTGGGGGGGGGGGGGGGAAGGAAGGAGGGAGAGGATGCTGCTAAGATTGTCATGGGGGCAATTCACTATGCAAAGAAAAAGTCAAATAAGTCCCTGGCTAGCTTATGGCAGTATTTATATTATGTGACAGATGTGTACAGGTACACTGTGTGTCCTGACTATTTTTTTAGGAAAAATAAGTCGATAGTTCTGAACGTAACAATATATTAAAACATTCCTCTGATTGGAAATTTCTGTAACAAGGTGGCGTTTTTTATGGGTGGTTTTCAGGCATACAGAGGAAGTCTTTGGGAATGCTGTTATGTAAATTAACTTGAATTGCAATAATAATTTTATTCCTAGCTTCTTAAATCTTCACTTAATTCCATAGAAACCAAAGCCCTATTTCTTATGTGCAAAAGCCCTGTCACATTTTTCTTTAGAAAGTGGATTTACTGACAGGTTGCTGTCCAAAATCCTGTGTTGCTTACAGTTCATGAAGGTATATATGTGAGCATTACTCTACTTAATAAAAATTTTCATGCTCTGACTCCAGCTGAACTGTGATAAATGGAGCTGATGTTCAGTCTGGATTATTTGTTGAGGTATGGTGACAGTGATGGAAGAACAGCTGTGCTGGCTGACAGTGAAGGCCCATCTAACCCAGCGTCCTGTCCTCTAGCAGTGGCTACTAGCAGAAGCTTAGTAAAAGACAAAAAGACAGGGCATGTATAGAGTCATCTTCTCCAGGTACATTCTCCCACCATCCAGCAGTCTGTGGTTCAGGTGATTGCTGGGATTACATCTAGATGCTAGTGTTTTAAGAACTTAATGAATAGCTTCCTTAATTTATTATTATTACTATTAGAATCTGTTTATTTTTGCTTTCTATAGCATCCTGTGGCATATTATCTTCATTTTAACTGTTGATGCTGAAGAATTTGTTGATACTAACTACTGCTCCTGAGTAGTTCTCTGTATGGATACTTTTAATTTAGAATAAAATTTCAGTTATTTTGAAGTATTTATTATATTTTAAGGTTATCAATATCAGATAAACTTTCAAATGTATGTAGAACTGACCTTTAGGATATTTTTTTCTTTTTCTTTAAAGCTCTCTGATCCGTCTGACTTACCGAAGAATGCTTTCAGAATTTTTTCTATGCTTGTAGAATTCTTATGTACTGAACACATCGATTATGCATTAGAAACAGGCCTCGCTGGTGAGTATAATATCTTTTGAACGCTTCATCTCATTGACCTTTTCGTGCAGACCAACTTTACAGATCGTTGCCTTGCCTTATTGATTGGCTTTGTTCAAAATATATTGGCTAAATGAAATTTGGTTTGTGTGTTTGGGAGTCAGCTTTTAATGTCTTCTGAAGTGTTACTTCTACTTGGAGAATTCATGCACGGATGGAAATGCGCTGCTGTCTTCAAAAACATTTGTATCAGAAATCTGGACATCAACACTACTTCTGCTAATTGTTTTTATATTTATGCATTTTAAAAAGTGACACTAAACAAGAAAACTGCTTATATTAAAAAGTTGATAATGAGAACCAGTCTTTCCTCAGTGAAAGCATAAAAACTGTGTTCTGAAGAAATATTTAAATTTTTCTTTTTGCTTTTGGAAACTTTAAAAGCAAGATATTTCTATGCTTACCTGATATAGCTATGAGAAGTATTCTATATATGGCACCATGGTAAATTTTTCAAACTCTAAGCCTGTGATCTAATAACTCATGGAAAAATCCCGCATACTTAAAATACCATCATGCTAATTAAAGAACTGCATATCATTACAATCCTAACGAAACCTTTTTTGCTTTAGGCATTCCCTCTTCTGATTCAAAGAACGCAAATCTTTATTTCTTGGATGTTGTCCACCAGGCCAATACTATCTTCCATTTATTTGATAAGCAGTTCAATGATCATCTAATGCCATTAATCAGGTACCTTTATTTTGATTCTTTTCCTTTTTGTGAATGGTCACTTTTGGTGAACAAAGCAATTTTTTTATTCTTCATCTCTGTTAAGAGGAGTTTATTCTTGGAGTGGTTCTGCTTGATGTTGTGGGAAGATAAAATACTGTAATGGGAGGGGGAGGAAGGGAAGTTAAACTGATCTGTATCTTGGATAACCATGGGGAGAGAGGGAGCTCCAAGAGTATTGATACGAAGTAGAGACAAGTTGCTCTGCAGAGACCTCACTGCTCTATTGCAGACCAGGACTAAAGGATTTTTTTTATTTACATCCTGGGCTGAGCTGGCAATATCAGGGCTGCAGAGATTGTTGGAGATATCAGTCTCTGCAGAGGAAGAAGCTCAACACATCATGAGCTACATGAAAGCTGTATGTTGTTAGGACCCGCTGGTTGGATACGCTCAAGGCAGAGCTCACAGATGTTCTGTGAAAAGCTGGGTTTGCTTGCTAGTGTGGCAGCAGCTGGCAGCAGCAGAGAAGCACCGTGTTCAGCAGACACAATGCTGCTTGAAGTGTCCTGCAGTACTGCCTGTCAGCACTCCGCAAGCCCTATTTGTAGGGTCTGATGGCTTTCGAGGCTGTTATTTGTTGTTCTAAAGACAGCTAACTCCATCTAAACTAGTCTTTTTTTTGATGGGATGGTAGATCTTCGCACGTTTCTGTTGTAATTAACAGCCCCAGCTAACAAATTTGTTTTGGTATTTTAACCTCACTTACACAACCCTTTATGCTGTTGCAGTTCTTCTCCTAAATTGTCTGAATGCCTTCAGAAGAAAAAGGACATCATAGAACAAATGGAAGTGAAGCTGGATATGGGTATTGATAGGCAAGTAAACATTTAAGCTTTCTGTTGATCACTGGTTCCTGTAAAACTCCTTTGTGATGTATTACTAGTTTTCCTTTTTTTTAAAGGTGAATTATTTCTGAACACAGAATTGATTTCTCCTACCTTTATTCTGCATAGGAAGTTTAGATTTTGTTTGTTTACATGGTATATTTTCCATGGCAGATTTCTGACCTCTGGAAAGATATTACTAACATATTTGGTTATGCTGACAGAGTGCTTTTTATTTTATTTTATAAAATTCAGTTTTATCTTATTGTCTCATGCTTTTTCCTTTAAAGGCAGAAGGAGTGATGATTGAAATAGGTTAAAGGATTGCAGAATTTCCATAAGGAGCAAAGTTTGACAAAAATAGGTTAGATGACTTGTTTGAATCTGTGCAGTGCTATGGATTAGACCTAGTCATAGAAGTCTGTAGACCTGGAATAATTTTGTTTCTGACATTGACTTGCTTTGAGGTTGTGACTCATTTAAATCTTTTTTCCATTTCTTCATATAAAAATGAGGGGATAGCCATAAAAATTGTAAATGAAAATCATAGCTGTTCTGCAGCAGGGGAAAGTAACAAGCTTAATGTTAGGAAACCAAACTTGTGTGACTGACTGCCCTACTTTGCTCCAGGAAGCATGCAGTGTTCCAATATTTCAAGGATGGTATTCAGCCTAGAACCAGTTACCTAACCTTTACATCGCTGTTTTCTCTCTGCAGTGATGGAAATAAACCTTCTTGTGGGAAGAGAGGGCTACAATTGAAATTATCACTGAAGTTTTTATAAGAATCTCTCTGTACTGGAGAGGGATGAGAACAGCATTGCATAGAAAAGCAGGCACAGCATTTGTGTCCTACAGGGCACTTCCTGCAGAGATGAGGAAGAGATTTGATATATTATATTTGCAGAGAGCTCAAAGAGTTATTTCTTAATAAGCATTTTCTGCATGTGCAAGAAGAAAGGTGGAGGTGCAACATGTGCAAGTAACAATCGAGGTTTGAGCTGCTCCTGCTAGAACTTTATCTAGAGGCTTAAATTCAAAGCTTGAAATAAAATACTTGAAATATAATTGAGGCTGTACGATTGGGTCTAGCAGGCATGGGTCAGTCATCAGCATTAGAATAGTTTGTAGCTGTTTGTGTGAAATAACTAATCTCTTAGAAGTGGCAGACTGTGAAGAACAAGTCCCTGTTGGAAAAGAGTACGTTCAAAGGTTTGTGGATGGGGTCTTCAAAAACATTTAAGCTTTGGCACATGCAAACAAGATTAGTTTTCAGATGAATGTTATGTGTAAAATGTGTCTATGTGCCTGCTTACACTCTGCTTTGTAGTACCATTGATGCTGTTAAGAACCGATTAACTTGTTAAAGAATTTATCTAGTTTTAAAAAATTAAAAAAAAAAAAAAAAAAAGGTAAATTTCTAGATGTTGATGGTTTCAATACCACCCAATCTGTACAGGTCCTGCAGCACGTTCTGGAATGGCATTCCCAACAAATGTCTACCTCTATAAAAGTGATTTACTCTATGCATAGAAAATAATGAATTTTAAAGGATCAATATAGTCCCTCTTTAGATATATGTGGTGTTCTCCTCTTCACCCATAGAACTTGAATCTTTCAAGTCCCATAACAGCCTTGACGGTGTTTTTTGAAGGGGAGCAGGGGAAAGGAGGGAAGTTTGAGTGGAGGGTGAGGTGGGGAAAAAGTATGGGGAGAGACAGGAGGAGGTTCCTGGCAAAGGTGGACGCTGGGACCTCTCTGAGCTGCTTTGATGTTTGACTTTTGGGTTGCACTTAAAAGCAAACCAGTTCCTTGGCCTTAGATAATGTTCTGAAAAGACATATCTGGAAGTGGAGGAATAAATGGCACTATAAAACTCTACTAGAATTTTGAGAACAAGAGAAATACCAAGCTGTAGCACAGAAAGAGGTGCTCTCCTTACCCTCCTTTTCTTTCATTTTTGCAAGTGTTTTCTGATGCAATGGGATCTAATTCTAGTAAATTAAGTGTTTGGAATGCTTCCTTCGGTTGTCCAGTTCCCTCAGCAAAGAGGAAAGCTATCCAGTTTCTCCAAAGAGCTGGGTTTGAATGGCTTACTTCCCTGTTAATGTGTCCCCTGTAAAACTAGCTGGTCAGGATGCTGTGTGTTGGTCTTGAAGACACTTAAATTAGAGCAAAGTGGTGTTTTTTTTTCCCCTAATTCTCCTTTTCTTAACTGCTTATTTAAAATCAACTTTGTCTTCTCCAGAGAACTGCATTACAGTTTCAATCCCTTGCTGCTTACAATATATTTGCCTTTCGTATATCTTATATAGATTACATAAATGTTAGGTAGTGAGATTTCCTCATCGTTTTATGCTGCATACTTTTGCATAGAATCACATCAATATATGTACATATAAAAATCAAGGAAATGAAAGTGTTCTCTTTAAAACCCCAAATTTATTTTTAACTTTAAAGGACGCTGAATTGTATGATTGGACAGATGAAGCACATCTTGGCTGCAGAGCAAAAGAAGACAGATTTTAAGCCAGAAGATGAAAACAATGTTTTGATTCAATATACAAACGTAAGTAAACTAAGTTCCAACTCATCCATTTAGCTTCAAATACACTTGAATGACATCAGGTACAGGATGATGTTTAACAAATACACATTCGACAACATTTGTATTTGATTAATTTACTTAGCAATTCCGTTTTGTACTAAGCTATTGTAGACTGTTCTGGACTCTCTTCCCCACACTGAAGAGCAACATTAGGAGTTTTGTATCTAGTGTCAGACACAGATCAGTAGCTGCTGGACAAAATGTCACATTCTTTCCCTTCCCAAGAGGCCCAGATTTGAAACAGGTTTTTTAGCTGAAAACTAGTTTCTGAAACTCATAGCTTAAAGCTAATTATCAGATGCTCTAGTTGCTGGGTGCTTTTTACCCTTAGGATGTCAGAAGCGTAAGAAAACACGATGGGTATGGTAAGACCAATTTTTCCTGTAAAATGTTCTTTACCACCATATCTGTTGAAATCCCAGACTCCAGGCTGCAGAAATACAGCTGTAGGGCTGGGTTACATTAGTCTGTTGTTAGGGAAATGCAGAGAGGTGTAGAGAACAAATTATTATTAATGGAGAGAAGTAGGAGGACTGCCTTGAATACCTGAAGCCAGATGGAAATGGGAAAAGTGGAGCAGTAAGATTGGTACTTGTGGGAAGAGTGAGGATGGCTGTTAATTTGGGCTTGTAATTACTGCTAATGAGGTTTGTAATTACCTTGGTTTTCCCCCTTGGTCAGTCATTGCTTAAATTAAAAGCACAAACAGAATTGCTCTCTTCTGAACTGATATGAAGTATAACTTAGTGGAATGTTGTCTTGCATCTGTCTTTCTACTTGCATTTTTGCCTCTATGGCAAATGAAAAACTGTTTGAATTGTTAATTAGAAAATAACTAATGGTGTTGTGCTTCAGCAATTTTAGAACTTAGTAACTGATGTTTAGCTTATGATCTAGTAGCCACTTTATGAGAACAGGTTCCTAGAATTTATTTATTTATTTTTAAAGGCTTGTGTTAAAGTCTGCAGCTATGTCAGGAAGCAGGTGGAAAAGATCAGAAATTCTATGGATGGTAAGAATGTCGACACAGTTTTGATGGAGCTTGGAGTTCGTTTTCATCGACTCATCTATGAACACCTACAGCAATATTCCTACAGTTGCATGGGAGGCATGTTGGCTATTTGTGATGTGGCTGAATATAGGAAGTGTGCCAAAGACTTCAAGGTAAGCTATGTGTATGTTGGTGATGTACAGCCGTGTTTCTGAGTTAGGTACTATTTTTCACCAGAAGTTTTCATAGGAAGTCTTCATAAAAATAGTCTGTTTCTGTTTGGACATCAGCATTTCACATAGTGATGTTACACATTCTGTTCCTGTAATGGTAGTTGTTTATTGTGTCCTAAAAAGAACAAAAGCCCAGAAATTCAGAAAAACGTGCCTATATATGTATTTATGCACACATGAAGAAAGAATGACTGAAATGCATCTTCTGTAGGGAAGAAGTGTTTTGAGAATCTGGATGGATGTTTTGTTGTAAGACTTAAAGTAGCTTTTATTCTTAATACCCATCTCTTTTTTTTTTTCCTCTCTCAACCACAGATTGCGCTGGTGTTACAGCTGTTTGATACTTTGCATGCACTTTGCAACCTTCTGGTTGTAGCCCCGGATAACTTAAAGCAAGTTTGCTCAGGAGAACAACTTGCTAATCTGGACAAGAACATCCTTCACTCCTTTGTTCAGCTGCGTGTTGATTACAGGTCTGCTCGTCTTGCTCGTCACTTCAGCTGAGAGCATGGAATGAAACCTTTGGGCAGGCCTCAGTTAGAAAGCACAGGGAATGATTTCTTACCAAACCATGGTTGTAACTTTTGTGGGGTAATGACTGTTCAGACTAAATCAGCAGCCATATTTAGACATGACTATGTAGAATGCGAGCAGGTAAAAATCAGAATGATATCTCACGTAACCTAAAGTTCTCCCACTGAATTTTTTTGCAAAACTACTTGCTACTGTTTTTTTCTTATTGGAAACGTTGTGGGGAAGCAAGTGGTACATTGAAAGTATTTTAGTCTTCAATATTGAATTATCAGATACCATTTGTTAGACTTGAACTACAGAGCATAGCGTAGGTAATGGATTACATAGAATAGACCACTGTAAAAACATTCTTCATCAATTTTAATGACTTAGACTTCAGCACAGCTAATCATAATCAAATTATCTTTGATTGGTGTTTCTAAGTCATTTCTTTCATTTAAAATGTTATCCTGCTCAATGTAATTTCTTGCTCTAATTAATTAGTTTGGAATTTCTTTGAGATGTAGAAGTGAAAGGAACGCTATCCCAGAAAGATGTAATTTATTCATTGTGTAGCATCCTAAACAGAACTAAAGTGGTGAAAAGATTTTTGATTTTTACTTTTTTTTTTTTTTTTTTTAACCTAATAGTCAAGGGCCCACTGGGATATATTGGGATTGTATGGCATTCTTGTTTCTGTTTGTTTGATACTGGCACACTGAATTTTATATATGCTTCTAAAGGTAATGCAGCTGCCTTGTCAAAGGCATCCTTGCTACAAGGTGAAGGTGCACATGGTTGGGTTAATACGACTTTTTCCTGTCTCTTGTTTTATATGTAAATAAATTCAGATTATAACAAGTGAAAGGATAAAATGTAGCCCAATTGTTCATTTGTACGTGGGAGGAACGGACGGCAGCTCTAGCAAAAAACCTAAAGGTAAAATTTCTTGTGCTGAAGATAAGTGATCCTCAGTGCCTGAGCAATATGAAATGGTGAAGTGTGCAAAAGCTTCTCTTCCACTGCTCTTAATTTCAATATTGGAGACAGGCTACTTTTACGCCAGTTATGCTCCAGCATTTGTTGCAGGTGCTTCTGAGATGGAGCCATAGTGTGCGTATAGTAAACTGAAGCAATTAGTGATGTTTGAAACATTTGGGGTAGCTTTTCCACAAACAGTTGAAAATTGTTATAAATAGACCTTCGTTCAGAATAAGCTCATGTGGAAAACAGGTTGGAACCGCTGTGGTTTGTGTCTTCAGTCTGACTTGCATCAGCCTTGAACAGATAATCTGTAACACTTCATTTTATTTCTACAGTGGGCTCAGCATACATTATGAAAACTTCTTTCTCTCCCATTGTTAGAACAGCGTTTCTATAAATTTACATTATTGGTCAGTCAAATAAAATTATTTTCCTCTTTTGTTAATGACTTCCCAGGTGTAGTCAATATTGACAGACTTCTGTGGAACTTCTCTTGGTTAGCTGAGTTTCTTCTGCTTCATTTTATATTTAGCAGAGCATTATATCTGTAAACAAGAGAATGGGTGCCAGACTTTCTCAAAGTATTCTGTGAGACTGGCTGCTTTGTTGAGCTGCATAGCTCTGTTCCTTGGCCATGGCAAAACCACAAACAGGTTTGGACACTGGAGGAGGCACATGCTTGCACTGCTGCCATTTATTTTTTTTTTTTTCAAAAGCTCTGATGTGAATTCAGATGATACCTCTCTTACCTCTGTAACTGAAAGCCAACAATTTTAAGGCTGTGGTTTTATTAACCAATACAAAACCTTTCTACAAAAAGTGTCAATTTGTAATAAAGACTTAAGAACAATGAACATCATTGTAAGATTGCAGATCACAGAAGTGCTTCAGAATTTGTTGTATGATTGTTTTGAGTTATTTTAAGGTTGTATGAAATGTATTTACCATATTTCTTGCTTTATTAGCTGTGTTTCTCATGCATATGCTCAGTGCAATATTTTCATTATGCCTGTTAACAGGAGGTGGCATAAAGTAGGTGAATACTTAAAAAAGTAGATATGTAAACTCTTCCTCAATAAAAAGAATTTCCTCCAGATACTTTTTTTCATTTCATTTCCACGTTCTACGAATATCTTTATACTCAATTGTAAAAAACCCTTCTATTTAAAAATAAAAAAAGAATAAAAGTAACTTTACTGACCAAATTTATCACTGGTGTGAGCTCTCCCTTTTCCCTTTCCTTGAAAAACCTCCCCAGGCACACACAAACAGTTTCTATTTTGGGAGAAGACTGCGTTGTCAGTAAGTTCACTTTGCAATACAACTGGGATCGGGATGGGGCAGGGAACTATAATTTTCACACATTTTTAAGTTTAGAGCTATTATAGCATGTAATTTGGGAAAATATTTCCACTGGTTTCTGAATACAATAAAGTACTATCCAAAATACAAATATGCATTTTAACGTTGGTGTAATGAAGTAAAGTATTGACTTCCTAATGCTCGCTCCTCGAACATTGGCATTTAACAGGCTGGCAGCCAAATGGATGCCTGAGAGGAGGTGTGTGAATGTGTGTGTAATTATGTTGTCTACAATTGGTGAAAATGGCTTTGCAGTAAACTGTTGTAGGCTGGAAAATAAGCTGTGTTTTTAGAAGTCCTATAATTTCGTAACATTATTTGGTGTTGTATAATGTTCGCGTGCATGCAGAGCGCAAGGAGGAGTAGGGGCTCTGTGAGAATACTTCTCAGTGTAAGTAAAAATGAAATTGGGAAGTGGAAGTACTTGGAAAAGAGAGAAGATCTAGATATTTAGAAAGAGTAAGAAGTGAAGACATCAATTAAAAGGATATGGAGAACAACTTTAGATGAAATAACGTGGCACGTGGAAGAAGGAGGTTAAAGCCTTATTAATAGAAAGCTGGCATACACATCAACCTGTGAGAATAAGCAGGATTGGAATTAGTCTTTTTTCAGCTACATCCCCATCCTGAAACGAAGTAAGCCTCCAGAGGAGGGGGACTGGCTAAAACACTTTGCCTTGGAGCTGCTTGTTCATCTCGAAACCATTGGATTCAACAGCAAACGGCTTTCCATACTCAAGTGTCAATCTGCTCTGAAGTACAGGTAATAATGCTGTAAACGTGAGCTCTGTGTATTTCTGCTGTGAGTAGAAGTGCTTCAGCTGTGTGCAGTCTGATTGGATGGGATGAAAAATTGCCAGAGTTGAGCTGCTTTTATTATTTTTATTTTTATTTCTTCCAAGACTGCAGCGATCTTGATAATGGTAAGTGACTGACTTGAGAGCTGCACAGTATTGATGGGGGCAGGTCTCCTTAAAGTCACAATCAATAAGAGAACTTGGTTTGGATTTTGTTTTATTTTTTTTTTTGTCCTCTCAGCTTTCACTAAGTCACTTTAAATGACTGGTTGCTTCAGCGTGTGACCACCACAGATAAATTTCTGTTGCCCAAGGAGGAATCTTCCATTAGCTAGCTAGTGCTGGGGCGTTGTGACTGAGTGTTGTCTGAAACAATCGCTCCATTTCTGTAGGAAATGTGGCAACTGGGTGACAAAAAAGTTGCATCTCGTGAAGTGCCATGAAAAGGGAGAGGCCTTTGGGTTCCGTTGTGGGTCCAGGTGTGCATTGGCCTGCTCTTCAGAAACCCTTAGTTCCAAATTCCTTAAGGCAGTGCATGCATGGCAGTAAATCCAGTGTACTGAGATGTCACAAAAAAATTCCAAAAAGGAGTGGTGCGCTTTGGATTAAACTTTTGCTGAAGTAGCTATCCCATTTTGGATTAGTACTGGAGTTAAACTGGTCACGGACAGGACAACCAGTCCAGGCTGAGCTGCTCATTCCTTCTCAGGGAAGGAAGCAGATATCACGGTAGTTGCTCATCTAATTCCAGATGCAGGTAGTGGCTCTGCTTTGTATTTCCTGGCTCCAGAACAGCAGTGAGGATAAACCAGCCCTCCATGCCAAAAGCTGCTCTCCTAGAGGACATCAGAAAGGCAGGAGCATCTCTCCTGCCCTCTTGTTCTGCTAGATACTGGCTTCAAGGCATGATTTCCCCAACCCCCACTTGTAAGCAGAGGCAGATTTGTGTCTTGCTATCTGCCTTGGAGTATTTTCTCTCTGGACATGGAGTGGACAGGCTGGCACATTGTTTGGCTTTTCTTTCTCAGTTGTTCCTACACCTGTTCAAAGGAGCGGAGGGAGGGAGATTGCCTGCCCAGTCATGTTCGCTGCTTAGCTTCTCTTTTCTTTTTTCCTCCTCTCTCCTAATTTCTTTTGGTGGCAGGAGATTTCTATACTATGTCTTCTGCTTATCTTTGAGTGGAGAAGCAGCTGTGTTTGCCTGTCTTCTTTTCACTTGTATGGGGCACTGCTTATCCTGTGTCAATACAGCCTTTAGTCTATGTGGAAGCCCTGCTTTCTGCTCTTATTCTATTAGCTTTACTTCTCTGTGTCCTATTTTCCTCTCCAGATCTCTCAGGACTGCAGTCCCTTCCCCAGTGTCACAATGTTACTAGAGCAAACCCTTTAACTTTGCAGCATGGCTTCTAAAGACCCCTACACACACACTGCAGTGGTCCTTCAGCCACTTGTAGCCTGGTTGGTGGAGGATTTTGGCTCCATTCCCTTTTATCTTGCTACCTTCCCCATATTCCATCACCTCTGTGGGTCAGTTTCAATGTGCTCTCCCCTATTACCTGGCTGTGCAGTGCATTGTATGAGATATTTCATGTAAGGGACCAGCCACGGGGAAAAGGTGTCGTGCATCTCCAGTGCCCACTAGGTAATGTCCAGAAAACTAATGTGAGATTTAAAGATGAGACCTGTTTGAATTGTATCTTTAAATATGGCTTAATAAACCAAAATGGGAGAAAAAATCATGCTTGAGAGTCAAAATGTCTTATTTTTAATAAATTCTTCATAGTGATTTGAGATAAAAATCAATTTAGGACTTCCTCTGAGTGGCCCTAAATCCTGCTTGTCTGTCTGTGTGATTTCCCCTCTGAGGATGGAGGGGACCTTGGAACAGAGGCTGCAAAAACATCCCACTGGCAAGCTGTGGCTGTTCCTACCCTCACCATGCTCAAGCCCGTCCTTGTCCCACTGATAACACCCCTAGGGGAAGGGTCAGCACACGCACTCCTTGCCTGCCCTCATCCTCCCCATCTTGTGTAGCCTTGGTACAGGGCGATGTGAGGCCTTTGTGTCACCTTTGTGTTGAAGAAGAGACTTTGTTTTGTCCTTTCGAGGCTGTCCAAAGGGTCCAGTAGCTCCAAACCACGTTTAGTCATCCTTGCAGGGCCAGAATTGGTGTCATGAGACACTTAGCTTGTGGTGCTGTGTTGGTCAGTTCATCTTACAGTACGTGATGTTCTTTGAAAGCTGGTGTTTTCTTTCACTGAAAACCAAAATGGTCTCATAAGGCTGCTGGAGCTAGAGTGTAAAGAAAAACAAATGGTATTTGGGGATCGTGGTGTGTGAAGGCCAACAGGAATCGTGGCAGCACTGGTGTTGCTGAAAGCTTTGGCATGCAGGTTTGTTTTTCTCTAACCTGGATTTAAGCAGGGCTGGAGGAGAGGAAAGACTAAAAAGCACATGGACTTTTGGGTGTGAAATGGGACTCTAAATCCAGGCTGTTTCTGCTCACAGTCTGTTCTTCCCTTTTTCTGTTGTTCATCTGCTTTTCCCACCTCGACTATCGGCCTGCTGGGGATGGGAGCTGCTCTTCCACCGAGTGCCCGGCCTCCTCGAGGCCACCTCCCCGTCTGAAAAGAGAGGTGAAGCTGGAGAGAGGTGACCCCCAGCTTGATTTCTCGCTGGATAAATGCACGGTGACAGAGCCAAAGCAAGGTCAATAACTCCCGTTGAAAGACGCGGTTACAGTTCAACTGGCAGCACGAACCGAGGTGAAGGCAGTCATTTTATGGTATTTGGGTGTTGCAGAGAAGCCAGCCAGCATGAACTTGTGCTTGGAGCATTTTTGTAACGTTCATTTCACTGTAAACAATTCATTAAAATAACTTGCTAAATCTTAGGCAAGTGGATTTTTGAAGGTTGCTCATTTCACTTATCCACCCAAAGTCAATTTGAGTATGAATATATAACATTTTACTCATAATAACAAACAACTTCAGAGAAGAGACATTTATTCTGGAGGCAGAGATTCGAGCTAGACAGCAATGATGCATTACAAATATATAATTATTTGCACTAATATTTGAGCAGGTGGAATGGATTAGTACATGGTCAACATTACACTGCTGATAACATGTATTTTTCTATATTAATATGTACTGTGCAACATGTATTAAAATTGTCAATAATTCATTTTAACAGAGATAGCAATATTTATATTGCTGTGTTCTACAGACAGCAGAGTGAATTGTTAAAATGTGCAAAGCTGGGCTAGATTTAACTTAACTTTGTTTCCCTGTGTGTGTGTTTTTAATTTCTCATTTAAAAAATTAAAAAGCAACCTTCAAGCTAGAAAGATTTTTGCTCTTGTGTGGAATTTTTGATCCAAATCACTTTCACTCCTGCTGTCCCGAGCCTGGTAGGAAACATCCTGAAATGAGACCTCCAAGCCTCAATCTGTTGTATTAATACTGGCATAAAATTTTAGGTGCTTTATAGGTGGATTCCCAGTGGAAATTTTCCTAAATTTATTATTACATGTGTTATTATTGTTATTGTTATTATTATTTATTTTAGGACTGGTTTTTGTCTTCTAACATGTAAACTTGTTTTTTTCTCTTAATGCTTTTTTTTTTTTTTTTTTTTTTTTTTTTTTTCCTGGAAGCCTCTGAGGGCAAAGATAGCCGGTTTAGCCAGTGAGCATGTCTCTTTTTACGAAGGAGGAGTGAGAGGAGAGGTCTCTCTGGCCCTTGTTAACACTGGCAAACCCCGTGTTAAGCAGAAATCAGGATGTGGGTTGAGCCACTACGTTTTAGAGGGATGTCTTGAGTCATGATGTCTGCAAGTGTTTCTTGACAGTCGCTTTGATCCAAGACGTGTTCTGGTGGCCTGGGGCAGGTGTCCTGTTCAAGAAAAAATGGACTTAGTTACTTTTCCCTCCTAGGGATGTCTGTCTTCAGGCAGGCAGCTGGGAGGTGAATGCAACAGCAGAGTTCAAAGGAACCACAATCCACGCATCCATCTTGAGACACTAAAATGAGTTCCCTTTCCAGCCTAACACAAGTTGGTTTTCAACCAGACCAGTTAATCTCTATTTTTGTGTCATGTTTTTTTTTAAGTACATGCTGATATATACATTCATCTCAGAAGTGGCTTTGGGGTGGATTGCTCCACCCCCTCGTCTAGGTAACTTGTTTATTCTTCTTTAAAAGGGATAGGGCATCTTGTGGTGTCTAAGCATCTGCCATTAATCTGCATGAACTGAACCCCCAGTTGAGACCAAAGAAACAGAAGTCTTGCCTAGCTGTTGAGCAATAACTTGCTCTCTCTCTCTTTTTTTTTTTTAATTCACTATTTTTATTCCTCCCCCCCCCCCCCCCCCCCCCCCCGCCGCAATGGTGAAAGCTGTATATAGTAATTTTGAGGCAGGGCTTGAAGTCCAGGCCTTCTGAAGGAGACCAGAAATAGCCGGCTTATGCTCACTCAAAGTATAGGGCGCCGTGCCAAATTCTCTGCTGGTGTGAGCAGCTGTAACTTTGCCAGCTTCAACGAAAATATGAATTTTTACAAGTCCATAAGCATGTTAGACACATACCTTTGTCTCTTCACAATTAGTTTTGTTGCTTACATAGCACAAGGCTTTCTGTAGTACATAATCCAATGCCTAAATATAGTAATTCCAATGCACTTGAGATCAATTAGATTTGTACTTTTAAACTCAGTTTTGTCTGTAAAGATAATGTTATATTGCTGAAGGGATTTGGTATTTAAAGTGTCTGAACAAGTCTAAGTGGCTCTTGGGCATTATAATTTTTATTTAGCTGCTTTTAGCCCAATCACTAATCGAATTAAAACCTACCATGACTGGTGTGTAACTCGGAGAAGACGGTGGAGCATGTTTAGCTGATAGCACTTAATTTGTTGGTGGGTTAGGTGCTAAGGTGCTGCTTTTGTTCACAACAACAAAAGCCCTTTTTTCTCAAAATGGGAAAGTAGGTGAAAGTGCCTTTTGGGGGACAAAATACAAATCCCAGGTGCAGTAGGCGGTAGTCTCTATAGAGAAGGGCAAAGATCCTTTTGAAGTCTTTACTCCACAGAGGTGCTCTGCTTTAAAAGAAATTACTTTATAATGTTTTGATAAATAACAATCCTGTAAGAGTATTATTGTGGGTTGTGTGTATGGAGAAGGAGAAGGGTGGGAAAGAGCTGTCAGTTTCCCTGTAGGACGTTGTTTCTGAATGTACCCTCAGATCAGACCACCAGAGGGAGAATGCCTTGTACAGTAGTGCTATGATCCTAAATGTAGTTTGTTTCCCATTTAAGACGCTGTGCATGTGGAGAAAACCCAAGCTACTCTTTGTGCAACTTGTAATTCTATCCATGTTGGTGTTTTCAATTCAGACCCACTGTATGAGCTAACAAACAGGAAGGTGGGAAGTTTTGTGTTTTGTTTCATGTAAAAATGGCACATTTAGAAACGTTAGGGGCCTAGCTTAAAAAGAGAAAGCAGAAAATGGTTCAACGGGAGTGCTCGATGCTCAACTGTTCAGTCATGTTGCAAGGGTAGAAATCAACAGCAGTATCAGCCAGGGCAGAGAGTTCATCTTGATTCTTTATTTCCAGGACTGAATAAGGTCCTAATCAGGCTCAGGAAATGCCTGCCCTTTTCTGTTAGAAACTTGTCAGAGTCTGTCAACTTGGTTTAAAAAACTGTGCAAGTGATATGTTGTTCTGTGTCAGATACACTCTTACACTTGTCTAGAACTTTGGAGTGCATTTTCTTTTAATTTTTAGTGCCAACAAATTGCTTCATGTCAAAAAGATGAGAAAAGGCTGCCATTCTTGAGCAGAACTCTCTCTTTCTAAAATAGATGTTTCATCCTGGCATTTAACTGAAGTAGGACAGCTGATTTGCTTCCTAGAAGCCTCAGCTGCTTCATCAGTTCTACAGGTAGCAAGAAACTTGTTTAGAGCATCTTAAATGAGATGGTGAAGGGGTAAGGTTGTTTCAACTACTCAGAGAGGCCAGGAAAGCCTACTGATACTTGTTGCTTTACCCCTGAAGACTGCCTGTCATGAATTCAGCACTTTGAGATTGCCTGGCCCATTAGATTTCCTTTTTCTCTTGAAAATGGAAGAATCTAGAGGGGGTTTTCTTTTGCCTCAAAGTAAGCCGATAGAGAACAGAGAAATATAATAACAGGCAAACACCGCCTTTCAGTGTTCAATAGTTGTCTTTACAAAGGCTGAAGAGTAGCTCTGGCTGCTATGGCATGACATTTCTTATGGATTTATCTCCCAGTGACAATTCTGTGAGAAAAGACACATTAGTGTACATGGTGATGCAGGCATGAAAACTGTGCTTCCCAGGTTGCTTTGATCTCAGTCTCTTTGGTGATCAGAAAGCCAAAGGATGAGTTTTTTCTGGAGTGGCCATTCTGTTGCGACTGATGAAGAAAACGAGCAAATGGAGGAACAAGAGAAAAGAGGTTAAACTGGACAAAAGGCTTGGACTGAAATCTGAGAGACGCTTCCTTTATTCCTCTTTGCTTTACTCTAAACAAGTCTTTGATTTGTTTAATCTGACACTGGCTAACTTCAAACAGAATGAGTTTTCTTCTAGCTTGGTTCCCTTCTGCTTGGCATCTCTCCTCTCCCACACCTGCTGGTCCTTGGCAGAGAGGAACAGGCCCTCTGCTTTCGCTCCCCCTTGGATCCCATCTCTGCCTGCAAGAGTGACAGCTGCTGTCTGACCATTTGGTCGACTGGTGATTGTGCATTTGTCTAAGGCTGTGCAATGAGGGACGATGCAAGTTAGACAATCTACAGATGCCTTCCGTCTGTTCCATCACCATCTCCTCTTGGAAACTCACTTTCTTCCATTGTCCTTGGGAGTTTGTTTTCTGGATCTCTTCTTCCACATCAAACACAGTTAACTTTCCTTCACAGGTGGAGTTCTGTGATGCTGGTCCTTCTCAGGCTGTTTCATATTTTAGAGCTACTCCGGCAGTCTGTTGGGGTGCACCTCATGTCTGTCTGCTTCCTGCAGGGCTCTGTTTATGAGCTGCCCTCGTATGTCCTCACTACTGTTACCCTCTTGTTTTCCTGGAGCTATCTTTTGGCAAATACTTGTCAGGTTGTAATAGGAATAAAAATGATGCTGTGCTTCCCAATGTCCCAATGATGCTGAAGAATTAGAGAATTTTTTTTTTCCCTATGCAGCAGGAAATGGGATTTTTAACCATTATACTTGCTCTTTTCTGTGGTATGACCTATGAATATGTATTTATTTATTTATTTGTTTGTTTGTTTGTTTGTTTGTTTTGGTCCTGTCAAAGGATCTAACTACAGGAGAGCTTACTGAACAATTTATTATTATTATTATTATTTTAATAATTCCATCAGGTTATAGATTTGACAGTTCATAAAAGTGAAGGATACCACCCACATCAAGAAGAAATTATTTAGAAATTATTTAGCTCCCTCTGAGGAAAATCCTGGGTTTGGCTGGACATCCTCTCAGATGTCCAGTCTCTCCTAGGGTGCTTCCATCTGACTTGCCATTCTCTTTCAACTCTGCCTTGGGCCTACTTTACCTGGAGACAGTTTTGATCCTCAGGGCTCCCTTCCCTCTCTTCATCCCTCCTCCCAAGCCACCACACACTCTTCAGCCAAGGCATATTTGGCAGAATAGACAGGAACTAGTCCAAGAATAGGATCTTCATCAGTCAAGCAATTGCTTGTCATCTTGTCCCCTCCCGATGCACAGGTGGCTTTGAGCTTCCCCGTCTGGCAACGCAAGAGGCAACTGCTAACGCAGCCTAGTTGATCCAATTCAACAAAACCAAAGAATTTGGAATGACAAGATGAAAGATCACCTTTTTGTGCTGGGGTACCCTTCCCTGAAGGCAGGCTTCTTATTCTGCAAAATCTTGGAAATTATGGTTGATGTCACCACTGATGGAATGAAATACAGCTCCTGTCCAGCCCAACCCTTGTTGTGTTTCATGTTTTAATGTTTGATAGTTGGTTCATTGAATCCGTATTTATTTTCTGTACCCATGAGACTATGCCAGAGGCTTGCTGTGCCAGTTTATCACAGGTGAGATTAATCTTTATTAGGTTTTTGTTTGTTTGTTTTCTTTTTGTGTAGTCTAACCCTTAAAATGGCCACTTTGGCTATGGCTGTACTTAGCTGCATGGCAGGTGTAGGTCTTATTGTTTGTATTCCTAGGTATATTGTAGATATAGAGTGATTCAGATTGATAGGGAACTCAGAAAGTCATCTGGTCCTACTTTAAAAGCAGGGTCAGTATTGAATTCAGGCAATAAAGTGCAACGCCTCTTTCCTTTCTGTCTGCCCAAGTGCAATCCAGTGCTATGCTTCTCTCCAGCTTTCTGTCCAGGTGGTGAGTGAGAGAGACTTTACTGGTCTGTGTTACTGGTATTCAGGCTAGCTCAGGTATAGTTTATGTGAAAGGTAGTCCCTTTTTTTTATTTTAAACCAATAAACATTGGTTTAAAGTATATTTAGAGGAATAGCTCCTTGGTTCAAGAAGAAAACTAGACATTTTTGAAGTTCTTAGACAAGGAGGAAATTTTTATACACTTCCCCAAGTATTTTATCCATGTAAGTTCCTAATTCTTTATGGGAAGCTTTTTCTTTTTTCTTTTATTTTAATTTTATTTATTTTATGTATTTTTTTTTTCAGATCTCTGCTCTTATTTGGTTCTATAACAAATTTCGTAATGTGGCCTTCATCTGAGGCTGTAGGAGCATGGTTACTAATTTCACTTTACAGTACGTGAAATAAGGAAGGTGCCTTACTTCTAACCCAAGCAGAGAAATAGTTAAGTATCTTAAGCTGTGTAAGCAAAAAAAAAAAAAAAAAAAAAAAAAAAAAAAAAAAAAAAGGGAAAAGTTGCCAACATATTTTTGACAAAAGACAGGAAAATGACAGGCTGTTTGGGGTATGCAAAAAATTTTTCCTTTCATACATATTGACAGCCAGAGGGGGGTTATTATTGAGAATATGGGTAAAGTTACTGCCAGTTTCTGCTGGTACTCATGTTTAAAAAGAAACTATGGAAACCAGGAGTAGGAATATTAATTAAGTTCAAATTTGGAATGCCTTTGCCAGGAGTGGCTGCATGAATTCAATGAAGCAGCCTGTTGAGTTGCAATTCACTACGTTGTTTGCAATTTAATAGAATGCTGAACTTTTCATAAATTAACATGTTGTTTCAATAATCTGATTAAAAGGTTATATGTTGATAAGATTAGCCTTAGCTGAGTTTTTTCCCCTTTCTTGCTTAAAGAACCAGGGTATATTTTCTTTAATCAGTATGCAGTCATAAACTGTACCTTAGGGGCAAGATCACTGCTTCATTTAGATTGTGCATGTGCAGATGAAGTCAGTTTACACCAGCTGAGAATATGACCCTTGTCCACGGTTTCTGGTGAACATCTTAATTATAAAGATACATCCAAAATTTAGATTTTGATTAGCTGTGGAAGTTGATTTAATCCTACTTTTTATAGAATAAGATAGCAGTGATGATACTTGATTTTCATTTCTTTTTCTTCCTTGTAACTTGACTACATCACATCCCATGTGCTTAGGAATATTACAAATGTGTCTGTGTGTATAAATATACATATACACAGAGAGAGAGGAAGAGACAGTCATGAAGAGATGCAGGAAGAAAACTTTGCTTGTGAATGATCACACTGGAGTAGCCACAATGAGTAGGCTCAACACTACAGCTTCCATTTCAGAAACTTAGGTCCACCAAAGTGTGTGGATGTTCAAACCCTGTTGTTTCAAGGGGTTTCACATGCCTGAATAATTTTAATGAATTTGTGCCTTAATGTGGCATACCTTAGTGCCCTGCAAGCATTAGCTGAGTCCGTGAGGATGATGAGAGTGATGGGATGTGTGTTGCACACTTGTGCAGCACAGAGCCACAGGTGGAAACACCTCCAAACAAAGTGGCAGGTCCTCAGTTGTGTATATGGCTACCTTCTCTGCCCAGTTCCTTCTTTGCCTTCTTTTCTGCATGGATTTAGCCACATTTGAGTCTCACTAGTCTTTATCTGTGTCCATCACTTGAGTTTGCAGGTACATAAATTGCCATGAGAGTTGGTAAGTGCAATTAACCAGATGCTCAAGGAAGACCTGAATTTTACATCAAGTATGGATAACCACGTACCTGATTGCCTGAAAAATAAGGTATTAAGTGGTGATTTAGGGACCAAGCAAAGCAGCCAGCCACAGCTCCCATTTTATGATCCATTCCTGAGCTCAGTTCACTGAGCTGTCATGCACGTCCAGCACCAGCATTTGTCCACTGATCTCCCCCTTCTGTGGCCTTTTTTGACAGTGGAGGAGAGACTTTGAAAGTATCAACTCTAGCTCTGCAGAATTGTCTTGTAGTTTGACCAGAGAACATACAAAGATGGGCAGGGGACAAAATAGGAAGGCTGAGAGTTTGCTGTCTTGTGTGCAGAAGAGCAGGTGGAGTTATCCATGGGATGCTGCTCAGTTTTTAGGAGTACAATGAAATACATTCCAAGTAATTCTGTCAAAACCCTTCCAGTGAGAGGCAGCGATTCAGGAAGGCTGCCAGTTTTGTATAAGAATAGGGTAGCTGCTTTGGTTTTTAACTGCCTTACATCTTTGTGATAAGAATGGTGACTGTGTTCAGAAAGCACTTATTAAGCCAAAAATAACCCCCCATTTTTCTGTGAAAAGCGAGTTATAAATATAATCACAGTCAGCAGTAGATCTCAAATCTAAATTGTATGCTTTGCTGAGACTTTTTTTTTTTTCCCCTAGACAGAGGTTAGCAGATGGTAAGGATGCACTTCCCTGAGATGGCAGAAGGGAGGCAGTCTTGCTTCAAGTAATGCTATTTCTGGGCGATAATCCAAAATGCACAGTAGGCAGAAGTTAAAAGGAAGTGCTTGCTTTTAGGTTTTTAAACTATATCCCTTAATCCTGGGTGATGATTGACAATCATGATTTAGAGTATGAGGTGCCCCTTTCTAATCCGGCAAGTTTGATGTTATTTGCGTATCTAGTATGGCTTTATTCAACTAAAACTAAATGGGAGCCTGTGCAATTGATGCCACATTTCAGAGATGAGTCCTGGACTGGGAGTCTATTTACAGATTAGTGGATACACAGTATCCATAGTACTCGCCTTTTTTTAATGTGCCCGTGTGTGTAATTTAAAGACTCCAAAAGGCGAATTTACAATTAAAATGTTTCTTGCTGGGTAAGAATACTAGTGGGAGACTTTTTACATAATTTAATTCACCGTGAAGGGAAGCAATATACAAGATTATATTAATCCTAGTTTGATAATTATAGTAAAATAAGAATACATGTTTGTATTTAATAATGATGAAAAAAGCTATCATTTATTGGCTTTGTGGTTGTTTGGTTTTTCTGATTTTTATTTTTTTATTTTTTATTTTTTTTTACATTACAACATATATGCTTGATCTTAGTTTCAACAGAAATGCCTTTCTTCTTGCTGAAGTTTGCAATAACTGAATGTAAAATGAAGAGGACAAAATAGTTAAAGAGCATTTGCCCGTGGTTTCTTATTTGTAAAGGTGAGGTCATGCTTATCTTCTGTGATCAGCAGCTTTTAAATCCATTTTGCTTAAAGAAAAAAAAAGCAAAAGATGATGATACATTTGAAATGGCAAATAGAAGATGCCTTCAAAAAAGCTGGTGTGACTTAAGCGTGTAAAGCTTTGCAATATCTTCTGCATTTTATAGCTTTTACTGTTGATTTCCCAAATACAGGCCAACTAAGATGCACACGCTTGCTGATTAAAGCTTGGCATGTATATTTAGCATTAATCACAAGCAGCTGTGGTGGAGGGAAACCTTCTTTCTAGCCAGCCAGATTATATTAGATTAAAATGATCCATATGTAAGGTGTTGCAATACCTACTACTGGGGCAGGAGGGAAATCACATTACACTTGCAACTAGATTAACACAGGGATTGAGCTGAGAAATAATTCTCTCCTGCTTTTTATTTTGTCAGGTGGGAGAAATAAAACGTTGCTACACCGGTGAACCGCCTCAACGAGGCATGCCTCTGGAATTGCTTTGGATGTGCCCGCTGGCTCCTCGGGTCAGTGGAGGAGCCCAGCAGAGCCCGGTGCTGTAGGATATATGCCTGTAAACCCCGGCTACACAACCCTGTCTGCTGCCTATTCCCTGTACAGGGAATACAGCTGCCTGTGAGCTGCAATGGACCAATTAGTGGATGATGTTGGGTGCGTAGTTGTGCACCTTGGATGCTGCAGAAGCCGATTGTCAGCTGGCTGAGGGGGGAGCCCACTGCTGGGATGGTGCCTAGGGTGGCAGGAGCTGAGAAAACAGGCTGTGCTCCGTTGCAGTTCAGTGCATGGGAGGGTGTGCTGCCACGAATGGGGTGTAAACACGTGCTGCATGCTTGCAAAACTCATCTCTAAAGGCAGGAATATTGTCCTTTGTGGCTTGAGACTGTCAGTGGAGGGGGGACAATATGTGATGTTTTCTGCAGTGTCTTAGAGAAACAATAGCTCAATCAAATATTGCACGGGGCTAAGGAGTGGGGATGGGGGGACTGAGCTCGATTTGCATAATGCCAGCACTGGAATTTGGCTGCCAGCGGGGCAGGAGGAGGCAGGGGGCTATAGAATTCACTCCTGGTTGTGAATAGCACTGGGGGCTCCATGCTGAACTACTGGGATGGAGCCGTGGTGGGCCTGGGCATGCTTCCAGCATGCTCTGTCGCAGAGGAAATTCCTCTCTTCAGTAGTTTTGTCTAAGCAAAGAAGACAGGACCAGGATCCTGATTATCTGGGACTCCTGAGGAACCCGTCTATGTTGCCATCTTGTTACATCTTTTTCCCTAACTTCTAATGGCATCAGATTTTGGAACAGCATTAGGCTCGCTCAGAACCAGACTTAAGGCAGCGTTCTGGCCTCTGTTTGTTCCCATGCTAAGAGCACCTCCTTTCAAAATTTCTGGCCTCATGCATTGAATTTGAGGCTCCTGCTCTCAAAAACTGAAAGCCTTGTACACTTGCAGAGCAGTGCAGTCACCCCATCCTGCTCTCCCACCTTGACTGCCAGAAATAGTTATCCTAAGAGAAGGGTGTTGGAGCATGAGGAAGGGCATGATGCTGTGCTGCAGCTCGGTCCTGTGCCCCCACAGCATCTTGTACTCATACTGTGGGGTTGCAGCTGAGCACTCGGCCTTTCCTGGTCCTTTGAGGCAGCTGGTGAGATGTTACACATCGGGAGAGAAAAATCCTGACAGGTCTCTCACTAGGAAATCAGATCCAAGTTGTGGGTGCCTGTGGGACAGCTGCTTGCTATCCCCACAGAGGTTCTGGGCTAAGAACAGGGTGGCCAAAGGAACAAGGAGATTTGGGCAGAGCATACTCAGCTGCAGTTTTTATTTTATATATATATAAATCATGTATATAATGTTGATGTAGAATTTGATCTTGTGTAAGGTAGCAAAACTAGGATGTATGATTACCTCTGGACCTCTCCAAGCTCAAGGGAAGAGCCTGCACTACAGATCGGGGCTTCCATGCATATAGTAATGGACTTTTTCTCTTCTGCTTCTATCCTCTTCTTCTGGTCGTCCAGAAGTTGACCACTTCCAATAGCAACGTGATTTCCTTCTTCTGCTGTTTGATTGTAATGTGCCTCCCTCTCTCATTGTCAGTCCCAGCTAATTTTTCATCTTCTACCTGGCCTATTTCACTTAGAACCAGCAGCATAAGAATGTTGGGTCCTACCATACTCAAAGTGCTCTCTCTGCATACATATTTTTGTACCCTTTCTAGCTTAAGGCCTGTGCTATGTTGTATCTGAAGAACATACTAGGGGAAGAAGATTGCCTTCTTTTGTGCAAAATTGGTATGGTTTCCAACCACATCCTATGAGTGTTAATGCTCAGCTAGCAGTTTATTTCAGCTTTGTTATTCCATACGTACATGGCAGCTACGTGGCAGTAACACATTTAATTGATGTAACAAAAAATACCTGGGCAGGAATTTTTTTAAAAAACAGAACAGGTAAATGAACACACAGCTTGCTGAGGAGAGCTCACCTAGAAGCTAATCAGTGTCTATACATCTCTGGGAGATTCTGGCCATCATCCTACTTGGTCATGTTAAGTGTGACACCATAGGGTTGTGGCTGGTGCCTCAGGCCATTTACATGTGAAAAATGCAGGGAATACTTTGGTTCACATCAGGATTTAGATATCTGCCATTTTTCAGGTTGTCACCCCATTTTAGATGGGATCTCAGACAGACTGCCTCTGCAGCATATTGTTGCTGTATCATTGTCTAATAACAATGCTGCAGCTGGAGGCAAAGCAGGGCAGGGGCTTCTCAGGGCATTTCCAGTAAGTCAGGGGTGGAAAGATCCGAAAAGCAACAGGGTTTGGCCCTCAGATTCCACTCAGGAGTCCTTGAAAATTAAATTTGTTGAGCTCAATTAAATCCCTTCCTTTTTAATGAATACTCTGAGTACCTGAGACATATACCAGTAAATCTTAATGTCATATCCCACAGTTTATGGCTTATTTATCTTTCCTCATATGTCAGAATATGTCAGTGAGGACATGAAGGATCAGCTATACAACTCTGGGGCAGCAGCACTATTTGGGCATGAAATCTGAAAGGCCTTTCAAATAGCATCTGTGAATCTCTCTCCCTCAATTAGGTCTATCCAGTTTAAACAAAATTGGTGGGAAAGAACTTTCATGTACCTATTCTTATTGGGACTAGTGTTAGATATGTGTCGCCCTGTAAAACCATGTGTCCTAGTACCACAGGTACAATGCAAGCGCACCTTCAAGAGGATGGAAGTGATAACAAAATTCAGGAATTGGCAATCAGATTCTTCTTGGAATGACTTTTGCAAATTCAATAATATGACATGCTGAAGAATCTGATTTCTCATAGCCTGAAACTTGGCCCTTGCTTATAAGCTTTGGTAATGCACTGAGAAAGGCAAACTCTGTGATGATGAACTGTTGTTTTCTTCAAATGTAGGTCATGGCTTGTCACTGCTCTGAGCTTAAATGTTGTAATTTGGCCTTCTAGGGAAACTCTGTTTTCCACTCACATGAAAAACATCCACTCCTTGTGAATTTGTAGATTTAAACAGTGATTGTTTGGATAATTGATGTCTTTAAAAGAAGTCATTCTATGTATTTCTCAATAACATTTAAAAATCAATCAATATCTGAAAACTGTATACTCTCCACAAACCTAATGAATGCATGTCTCTGAGAAATTTCAGCTTGCATTGTATTTTGAATTAATTGGCAAACAGTTACATAAAGAGATCATATTAAGGTCTCTGAAAAAGGAAGCTGGGTTAAGGATGAGCTTTCATCTTTAAATCTGCTTTTCCTGACTTTTTAAAAGCTTGATTTGTCAAGATGCAGTTGACTCTTCTGTTTTGTGTATAGATTTTCTTTCTTTGTTTTTCTTTTAAATAAAGAGGTTGTGGGGGAAGCCAGTACAACATCAAAGCACTAAAATAAAGAGCTTTAAGGGAAGGAAAAGAGAGATGTTAAGATTAGTTGAACAAGGGAAGCAAAGGTGTGGAGGAGATATAATCATATAAAGACATGGCAGTGAACTAGTCTAATGAGACACAAGGCTAATTAAAGAAAAGGAACAGATTTAATTATTCTCAGATGTTTTACAAGTCATGAGAATGAGGCTAGCTGAAATATCAGTCCTGCTCTAACCCCAAATTCTGTCTCTATCTCTAAGGCACTGAAAACCTCTGAGTTCTTGCCTTATGTATCTGTATTATTTTCCTCTTGGTGACACTGTTTTAAGAGGTGCGGTGTGTATTATTTTCCTGGCCCTGTTTTCCACATGGTGTTTAGGGAACCATATCAGAAACCTGGGTTTCAAACAATTTGCAGTCTTTACTCAGTCAGACAAGTAGAGCCTTGGGTCTCATGTTTCTTTCTGGGTGAGCCCTATTTTGAGATTGTCTATGGGATGTAGCATCATTTCCTGTTAATTTGAGCCTACCTAGAAATGAAGTGCATGTTCGTGGCCCATCCCTGCTATCCTGGGTGGAGGTAGCAGCTGGGACCTAGTCTGTATCTCTCCAGCTATAGACGTGGATATTGTTCCCTGACTGCTCTGAGGAAAGGATGGAGAAAAAATGGAAGTGCGAGTTATTTGAACCATGCTGAATAAAGTTGACAGGGTTACTCTTGTAAGCATGAGCTACAAAGATGCTTGGCAGCCAGATTCAGAGGCCTCTAGCTCTCCCCATCCCTTGGGGAAGGAACCTAGACATGCACTGCAAAGCTGTTCGGGCTCTTGGGACCAGCTGCCTGAACACTAGGCTTTGCAGCCCATAGCTCTTCAGTGCCTAAGTGCTTCTCTGGGGCAAATGTGAGAGTCTGCAAACCTATGAGGGCTTGTTCTGCCTCTTCTGAAAAGGAAGGAGTTTTTGAAGCATGTCTTCTGAAAATCAGGCACATTCACATTCAAAGCTAGGGGACGTGTGCGCTTGCCATGCAGAGGCGTAGGGACTAAAGCTGCTTCTGTGGAAGTTAATGGCAACCCTTCTGTTGCTTCAGTAGGTCCAGATCATTGTTGACCTGCTCTGTTATCACCAAAAAAGAAAGAAATCTATGACAAGGCATCTTGTCTGAAAGCCGAACCTTTCCCCCCCTCCTTCTCACCCCCTCCTTCCTTGTCCTCCAAAGGAAACTTGTGCGCGCTCACCTCTTCTGCTGCCTTGGCACCGCGTTAGACTACTTGCAGCAAAAGGAAAGAAAGGAAAATCCTGAAAGCCATGCTTTTCCCCGTAGGTTGGCACCACTGCTTCGGCTTTCATCAGCGGGAGCAGCGTGCCAATCTCGCGCCAGCACAAACAGATGTGACTCTAGAGCTTTGAGTGCCCAATGAAAGAGGCATTACTCGCTGAACCGCGCTCTGAAAGCGGCCAAATTCACCAGCCTTAGGATTTTCCATTGAGGCAGGCGTTTTCTCAGAGCTTTGCTTCAAGGTGCCGGGATTTGGGCTTGCTTTATTTATTTATTTCCCTTTCCTTTATGCGCTGACATTATTCCAACATTCAGCATATGATTTCTGTTTCCTAAGAATGTTATCAGACCAGGGTAAGTGCACGGGAAGGCTGTTCGCTGCTCTCTGAAAACCTCTATATACATAATGTGGGACTGTATATATAGATGGGATGAAATGTATTCCACATGCATTGGGAGCTCACGTGTATTGAAAACTTGTGCAACAGATAAACTGTATTTTAATTTCCACAAAACCAGCCAGTTTTTCATGCTATTTGAAATATATAAAGCAGTAAAATACGTACGATTCAGTATGCTCCTCTGAATCAGAAAAAGGAGGTGCTTAGTTGGCAAAACCACTTAATCCAGACATCTACAAGGGAAATCATGTAAGTCCAATGGTGCTTAGTGGCAATGAGTGCCACTTAATAGGGATTGTTGTTCTGCTTAACTGGGACACCTCCAGATGATTTAGTAGGCTTAGTGGAAGAGGGTGAACAATTTGCAGACGTATTCTTCAAAATGTATGCCTTCATCTGATGTGCGGAAAATCACTGAATGATAAGCAATATCTTGGACGATATTTGCTCCTCCGAATTTTGTGAAGGCTTCCCTATAGGTGCCCCTTGCATGGCTTGTGCGTTGTTAGGATAAGAAATCACTAATTGCTCATGAGCCCTGGCTAACAGTTGGTCACAGTGGATTAGCCATTTTTTTGCAAGACTTGCAGGATCTACTGTGATCATCTGTCCCGACGTCTGGCCTACATTACCCTGCGAATTTCATCCTGAAGTTACTCTTTCAGGCCCAGCATCTTCAGGTTGAATTACAGATTAGCTTTGTGGGGATAGGAGCCACAATTTTTTTTCCTTCATTGATGCCTCTCTCGTGTTTTTAGAATAAATGATTAAGTTAGAGATTAAATTTATTCAGACCCAGGAGTGTCATACCAGAGCCAGGCAAGAAAATATTCTTAAGTGGTGAACAATACTGAGAAGCAATGATGTAACTGTACCACTTTTTGCAAGATGAGATCTATTTTGTTTAAATCATTCTAAGTTTTTGGTCTAACCTGGCCTTAAGAACCGCATAGACCACAATATATCTTGGCAATTTATTTCATTGCTTCATTAGCTTTCATTAATATTGCTATATTGCTTAAGGGTTCAAATGCCATTTCATAACCTGTTCCACAAAACAAAAAGTAAATATGTGTTATAAGACTGTTTCCTAATAATTCCAAGTTCTGGAAGGACTGAAAAGAAAACCAAAAGTGCTGTTATCCCCATTTTACAGATGGAAAACTGCATGTTGGAGGTATTAAGCAAGCTCTTCAAAACTCAGAGTCAGGACTGGGACTTGAACTCTTGTGGCTTTGCAGCCTAGTCCCGTCTTAACTGCGAGACTACATTCCTCCTGAGATAAGGAACGCTCAAGGTAAGATTAGATTCAGAGACTGGAAAGCAAGTTGAATGCTGAGCCATGTGACAAGCTGTTCTTGTGAATTTTTCATTGTTGGCTTTGCAGACATGTTGTTTGTAAGGCAATAACCTGAGGAGGTCTGTCCTATATTTTGGAAACTGCTGTAGTTTCGCAGCTCTTGGAATGAGTCTCAAATGAAAAATCTGTTCTGCAGCACATTCCCCACCATGTTCCCTCTAGATAAAGCTTTAAACCTGTCAACTTAGTAGCTGTTGTTCCAGGAATTTATCCTTGGAACCAAGTGACAATATCCCTAATATTTGGCTAGAAAGAAAATCTCTTCTGGGAAAGATTAAAATAGTGCAAGCTGATCACAAATTGATAGTTGTCCATTTCTTTGTTATACAAATTCCAATGCCCTATGATTTTCTGCTAGAAAAAAAGTCAACTTTTAGTTAGTCTCTTACAAAAAACTTTTTTTTTTTTTTTTTTTTTTTTTTTAAGCAGCTTTATTTCTCTTTTACCTGATTCATAATATTGGTTTCTTCTTACAGCTACCAGTGCAAGCTTAATTTCAGGAAACTACAAATATGTTAATTTGCCTGTAATAATATTAATAATAATAAAAACAACAATATACTTCTGTGTTTCCCTATTCCATTGAATTTACCTGGAAGATCAGCTGGGAAATGTATTCTGTGAAAAACAGGTAATCTGGAAGATTTTAGAGATTAGATTCAGCAGAACAGATGAACATACCTTGGTTTTAAGTATACAAATGACCTATTAGTTCTCATTGGAATATTCATGTGCTCTAGTTAACAGTGCTGTAGCTTGCATCTTCCCTTGTAGTTCACCAAAAACACCAATTCTTCTCTTTACCCTACTCTTCTTGAAGGTCTTTGAGCATCAGTCTAGAGGAGCATCTTGGGTTAACTGTGGAGATGACTAGTGAGTTAAGGATGGGCTCAGACACAAGCTTAACTAGCTGTGTAGACACGCTGTGAGTCACTGGGCAGCTTCTGAAAATCTCACCTTAAAGGTCTAATGCAACTGCTGTTGAACTCCAAGTACTGACCTCAATGGAAACTGCACTGGACTCTGAGAAAGGAATTCTATGCATGTCTCATAGATTTTACAGTGTTTGTTTGAAAATCACTTTTAAACAGGCATAATGTGCTGAAACCATGCCATGTCCCCTGTGTTTGGAATAATTAAGTAAGAACAAACGGAGAGCCTTAAATTCTCCTAAAGAAAGGAGGGACAAGAGACAGTTAAAATGAACTCATGCTTTCCGTATGAATTTGATCTAGATTCACACTGCATGTTTATTTCCTTTCAGATTTGATTTTTTTTTTTTTCAGATTTTATTTCCTTTCAGTTCCTTTCAGATTTGAAATTGTTTCTCAAGTCTGCCCAGTGTGAGGAAAATTTCGATATTTCTCGTGAGGGATTTTTACTTTGACTGCTGTGTCTTGAGCAGTCAAACAGAAGTAAGAGTCAAATTTTGTGCCTCGCAGTCTGTAAATTCTTACTGCCTTCACAACTGGCACACACAAAACGGACGCCTGACGGTTACTGGGATTTCACTTTGTCCCTTGCGACAAGTCAGGAGCTGGACATAGATCCAGGTTCTTTAAAACTGTGCCCAGTTGTGAAATCTGGAGAAATGGCTTTCAAAATCTAGGAGCTGGTGTGCAGGAAGTCAGCTACAAGCTATTTTTTTTTTTTTTGGTGGTAGTATAGGTCTTGAGATGGGTTGTCAGTATGTTGTGAAGTGTCATGTCATTGCTTGTGTTTGGCACTCACTTAGCTGTGACATCAGATGGAAGGCCCATATCTAGCAGCAACTTCTGTGCATGGTTATTTGTCCATTCATTTTCTTTTCAGGTTTGTAGTTTGCTCATTCTGAGCTGGTAAGTGTTTGCTTGAATATATCTGCATGTATCAGGTGTAGATTCACTCACAGCTCAGGAACGATTAAACACTAAGTAGGACAGTGCGTGTCTCTGCACTGTACGGCACTTGTGCGTGGCTCTCTCTCCTGCTTTCGTATTTAGACCAGGGCTGTGCCTGTATATCCATGTAATATCCAAATACAGTAGCACTGCTAGTATGGAGCTGCAAAAGAACCCATTTGCCAATGAACTTGTGTTTAAAAAAAAATATATATATATATATATATAAAAGACAACAATTTCCATTCAATCTATTAAGCTATTAACTATGTTGATGTAACCCCCTTTTTTATCCAAGGTTGGACCAGAATAATACATCAGTAATGAGTAATACCACAGAATGATTTTCACGTGCAGATTTTCTGTTCGGCTGGGAGGAGACCTGAATAGGATGTTGATTCACCAGCAGGGCATGGAGACCCCTTATGAGACTATAGCCATTCCATTACTACTGCCTGATGAGGCAACTTAGCTTTACACCTTCCTTTTTTCCATCCTTTTCATGACTGGACCACTCTAAACAACATCAGTCTACACCTATGGTGGTAACATAGTCCAGCTGAAAGCAATAACAAAACTCCCATGGTCTCAGAAGGACAGAAATATTCTGCATCTGATGAACTATATGGATATGATCCAGGTGATAAGTGTTATGCAAGGAAGGGAGGTGTACATGGGTGGCTTGATTCTCATCTGAAAACTGCAGACCATGTAATTTCCTTACCCTGCAGTGGATTTCCACAGTTAAGTAAGATGCAGTTACATATACATGTGTAAGTCTGCATGTGTATGTTTCAGTTCATATACAATATTGGGTGAAAACATGTACCTCTCTCTATATAACTTGTAGTCTACATCATATAATGCAATGTGCGATTGGCATTTATTTGGATAGAAAAAGTAATGTTTTATTCTATGATGATCTGAGTTCTATAGTTGTCTGCATGGTTGCTCAACAAGTATTTCACAAATGAGATCTCTTTTTATTAAAACTGTCCCTTCCCCTCCCTATGCCCCCCTTTTGCTGATGCTTTAACGTGCTGATGAGACAAACTCTGCAGCTGAAACATGAACTTTACATCATTTAAAAGTCGGTGTGTTTGAAAGTCAACCATTTCACAAGCCAGGCCGATGAAAGGTCTCCCAGTTAGTCCAGAGAAGTTTTTTTTGCTGTCATTTCTGTCCTGTTAATTTGAGCAGAAACTGTAATTAGATGTAAGTGGTCTTGTTCCCACAGAAATGAATGGCAGCATCTGGAGAGAGACAACCGTTCCAAATGCTTTTGGCTACCAGCTCTCTACAAGTTAGCAGTATGGAGCAAGGGCCTGAATCCAGACTTCTGTCGGCCTAATTTTATATCTGTGGAAGCACAACACTAAATCCAATATTCAAATGCCTCGCCGTGATGGGTGCAGAGCAGAGTGCATTCCAGACTTTCATGTTGCCCGCTCCTCTTGGGAGGCCAATCCTTGCTGCCTCTCCTGGTGGGACTGAAGGCAGTTCTCTGAGTGACCTGGGAGAGAAATAAGAGGGATATTGGGGCAAAGCCTTTTTTTTTTTCTTTTTTTCTTTTTTCTTTTTTTTTTTTTTCCTCCCTTTTTCCTTTATCCACTTTGACAGTATCTGGGCTCTGCTTCCCCAGACAGGAGCACGGCTCTGTTTGTAAACAGTAATTGAGTTAAAAGATGTTTTGTGTCAGAGCTGGGCTTATTTCTTTATTTGCTTTCTCTGCAGAAGAAATGCTCCTGCATGAAAGTGCGGCTGCTGCCACTGCAAGCATGTGCCTTTGAGCACTGGGTCTCCACAAGGTCATGCAGCTCCTTATCACCACCAAAGTACGTCCTCAATGAGCATTTATCATAATCAGCACCAGGGTGCTGCATTTTTATCAAACTTTCTGTCCCCTAAAGGAGAATCAGACTTGAAGCTGATAGTGTTATTTTGGAGTAAATATTTCCATTCAGCCTTTCCAGTTAATTGAAACGGGATGGATTTCTTTCCTTTCTTCAGCTACTTAAACTTATCTTTCTTGTTGTGTTTGGTAACTTGCAGTCTTTCAGAAGCACGTTCATCTCTGGCCAACCACTGAATGTAGCTACCTGTCCCATCTCACACGTGGCATTGAAACATTTCTGCTTGACATCACATGTGACAAGTACATGTACAGGACAAATGTGATGGCACTTCTAAGTGCACTTTATTAAGCTTTGCTGCCACGCAAAGTTAATTCTCTTATTTTACCTTGCTAACAGCAGTATCTCTGATAATGTAGTCTCCTCTCTGCATGCTTCTCTTTTCCTGGGCTTTGTCTAGCTTCCTTAAAACATGCAAATAGACAGAGAAGGAATTCAGGCTGAGATTTTTTAGAGCTGCCTGAAAGATTTACAGGAACAGTTCCTCTGAGTCTAATGGGCCTTGTGTATCTAAACCCTTTACAAGACTCTCAAATCTCTGCCTTCTGCTGTTACAGACGCATCAATGATGGCCCAATAAATGAGGGGAATTGAGATTTGCAGTTGAAGGCTTGTCGCAAACTTACTGTTGTATACAAAAGAAAATACAGTGTTTCTTCCCCAAAGCCACAGTGCTTACCCTGAGTGCAGAATGAAAGTCTGAGCATTTACAAGTAAATCTGTTATTCAGTGTGGGAATTAAATTAAATTATTCATCCTTTAAGAAATTAGGAGCGTCAGACTCTTCTTTCCTTGGTAATTTCAGTAATACGGTGGTAAAGTCACTTCAGACTTGTCACATGGCTAAGGTTCAGTGACATCTTTTCTCTGTGCATCTGACACTTGAATAAACATAAAATTATTACTCTCACAAATAGGTATGTTGTGTGGACAGTAATTCTTTTTTTTTTTTTTTTTTTTTTTTTTGTGGAAATAAATAGGAAATAAATAATAATTTTATATCACAAAATATTTTTACTCCTGGCTTTGCAGACACCAGAAATTGTTGCTTGAGTCTAAAGCTTCCCCTCTTTCCCCCTGCCAAGGACATGCTGGTAGTTCTTTGTAAAAATTAGTAGAGCTCTAAATTTTTTTTAGAGCCTCTACTGCCTGTGCTGTGGCCTTCCCAGAGATGCTTAGCTGGCCTGTCTTCTGTCACTCTCAGCATTTGCAGTTTATTGCTATAATTTGGGTTTCATTATGCTCGCTATATTTAGCTGTTCCTACACCTTCCATACTTTTCTATTACTTTCTATTAGATTATGTTCAGGTACAGCCTGATTTTGTACAGGATTTGTATCAAAGCTGTATTTTGAAATGTAGGGTTTTGTTGTCTTTTTTTTTTTTTTTTTTTTTTTTTTAGTAACCATCCATATGAGGACAAGAAGCCCTGCTGTGTTGCAGTTTGGTCTTTTTCTAATATTAGTGGTGGCAGTCTGAAGATGCCTGATCTTGGCTGGCATTTGCAAGACCTGCTTAACGCTTGGATGAGAACCCACGATCACAGACAGGAGGAGGAGGAGTTTGTCTGTTTGATGGTTTGTTTCCTTGGTTGTTATGTGTCTACAAATGATCCTTTAAATGATTCCCTTGCACAAATAACGTTGGCATGGGAATATAAGCTACCTCTGGTTAGCTACTTAGGTGTATTGAAACTCTTGACATTTTTTCAGCGGCTGGGTCTGAAGGGCAGGAGAAGGTTTTTGGTGGTGAGGATGTAGATGACAACAGAAGAGAGATGGTCTAGGTGCCTAGACTTTTAACTGTCTCTTAAATGAGGTGTGAATTCCTTTGTGAGGGGGTTTCTCTTCATTACTGGGTTAGCAATTTAGTTGTCTGCATTTCCAGTAGGGAAGGTGAATGGGTAAGAAATCTCACTGGGGACCCCTCCTGCAAGCAGGGTGTAGGGCAGCAGCCATAAGAGCTGCTGGGTCCATCTGTATGCAAGCAGTGCAGCACCTGTGAGAGACCAGAGATTTGGGAATCCAGATGTTTCTGCTGCAGGTGAGATTGCCTTATCCCACCTGCTGGATATATGGGGAGAAGAGCAAATGAGAAGCGTGGAGAGCACCCAAAACATCACCTGTGAGAAACTCTGAGGCTTCCTAAAGGAAGCGGTCTGAGATTACCTCTGCAAGTTGTCCGTGCCTATCACACAAAAATCCTTTTCATAGCAGGCAGTCATTTCCTTCCCTAGCTCTTTAGGATTTGGTGGCGGAGTGTTACCGAGCTATTTGCTGCATTGCTGGCTGTGCGGCTCTATTGTGCAGGGAGGGGGGTGGTTTTGCAGGCCTGTGACCTGCCCCAAAGGCTGGGCACTGCACAGCTTGTTGTGACAGATGCTGTCAGAGCAGGCTGAGGCTCTCCTCTGCCTGGGTGGCCTCCGTGTGTCACCTGCTGCCGGCTTCACCAAGCGGTGAAGGGCTCTCAGGTACCAGTGCCAGCTGGCAGCGAGCATCGCTGCCCAGGTCCTGGTGTGCTCATGGTGGTCAGATGGAAACTCAGGTAAAAGGTGCCCAAGGTGCTGAGCATCCCACGGCGACACTCTCTGCCCAGGCACTGCTTACCTGCGCCCCTACAGCTGACAGGGGTCAGCAGGAACCTACCAGTGGTCGGGGTGGTGTGAAGCAGCTTCTGGTTTTGAAAGAAAAAGGAGCTTGTCTCTGCTAAAAAATTTCCTGGGATACTGCAGTAACATTTCCAGTGGATGTAGCAGTACGTGATGGATTGCTTCACTTCCAGCTCTGTGTCTAGACTAAATATTAATGGCTTGATGTGAATACGGTTCCTGCTGATTTCCTCTACAGTGCTGCAAAACCCGCACAGTTTGGGTTCGCTTTTCAGTCCTGTTTGACTGTCCCCTCCTGTGAGTGTGACAGAGCCAAGCATAGGGAGGCAGGAGGATGCCAGGAGGCAGAAATATCTCTGGCTATTCTGTGCTGTGGGCTGGGCTCATGTGAAATCCTTTGCCTTAGCATGTCACAGAGGTGAGCAGTAGCTACGGTGCTGCTGACACCTAAGAAAGAGGAGACCTCCTGGGTCACTGAGCTAGGTCAGCCCCCAGCCCATGCAGTGACATGCTACAGTGCCATCCATAAACAGATCGAAGTCCTTTGTAGACCTAACTGGGGTTTGTTTGCTTGGGTGGAGGGGGAGAGCTGTCCTGCTAGGCCCATTCAGCCAGCCAGCCCCGTGCCCCTCTGATTGCACAGGCTGAGGCTGTCCTCTAATTTCCAGTCTAAATAAGATCATGACTCTCTTATGCTCATGTGCATTACTGTCCTTTAGCTTCAGTACTTTCTCCCTCTAGGCATTAAACATTCAGATTTATTTACAGAGAGCAGATCTATCCCCTTCCAGCCTTGTTTTGCTAGGGCTGAAGAATTACTCTTTATGTGCTGTCTTGCCCCCTCAATCCCTGTGACAAAGGACGATCCCACTTCTTAAGGAGTTATTGGATATCTGAAGCTGCTTTAATAAGAAGTCACTTAGCTTTTCTCTCCACCAGCTCTTGCATTATTCCCTGAACAAAGCCACTTTGGTCTGCAGAAAGTCTAGAATTCGGCTCAATGTCAGAGTGACATCCAGTGGAAGAGCGGTAGAGCATCTCTATAGCACACCCACCTGGCAAAACCTCGGTTGTCATTGCTTTAAATTTATTTTATTCTTGCTCCACTGAGCAGGGCAAAAACTTGCCAAAGTCAACATGTGATGAATGAAATGGCTTTCGTTGTAAGACCTGTCAATACACTTCAGCTTCCTTACAATAAAAGGGTGACTCCTTTGACGTCTGGGACTTGCACCTGTCCTCCTTCTGAAAGCAATACATTCTCGATATGCTGAAATGCCACTCTTAGGAAATCAACAGAGTTAATCTATTGGGAACACTAAGGTCTCAGGGCCAGCTGTTCAGCTTTTCTTAGTATCATAGCTCCATTGATCTAAAGCAGCTCTGATGATACACACCGACTGCTCATACCAGATAAAATCCCTTTTTTTTTAGTTATTTTGTGCAAGGAGAATAGTGATTAAGGCTGATCTGGGGACAGAACAAAATGGATTATCATAATAAGTAATAACTGGAAAAGGGGAGGTCCCTATAGTTTGGGGACATTTAATTTTTAATTTGAAGCAGGAAGAGGAAAATAAAGCAGGAGATGCTCTGTATTTTTATTTATTTTTTTTTATTGCATGTATTAAATAGACAGTGGGCAAAATTAATCTTCATTTCCAACTTCCATGTGATTTCCACGTGGCCTTTTTTTTTTTTTTCCTTCCCCTCTGAGCCACCAGCATCAACGTCCAGGACTCAGTCTTCTTCCCTTCCCCTACTTCTGCAGGGTTTGGCCACTGGGACATTTATTTCATTCAGTTGCTTCTAAAGACTCCTGATAATGGCTAGACAGCAGTTTCTGCTTTAGCCCCATGGCAAGCAGACAGAGAAATTTCAGTTATGAACCCAGTTATTGTGATGAGCTTTTATCATCTCCTTAATTCTCCAAAGAAGCTGTTTAGGTTGTGGATCCTGGAGAACTTGCAGGGTGTTGGGAGAACCTCTGACCAGGAAGATTTCCCCATCTGTCCCAAATGTCTTCCAGGCAAAAGAAAGAAGAGCTTATTTCATTTGAAGAACCACCAAGTGTTTAAGGTAATTTGAAATCCTTTATCTGTCAGTATTCTTGACAGCAATCAAGCACAATAGAAAAATAAATAAATAAATTTAAATCCCGTAGCCATGGAAGCACACTTTAGATCAGATTTCTATTTGCATGCTTCATACATATACATAAAACATATTTCATGTACCAAGTTAAATAATGCACAATACTTAAACTATTCTTACTTTTTATCCTTTGGTTATTGTAATTACAAGTAATTTTGTGAAGGATTTTCTATTTTTAAGAAATCACACTTTTGTACTTGATCCAGCTAACAGGATTTTCTTACATTACTTCATAAAGAGACCATCTTTAAACTTCTAATGTTATTTCTTATTCATTAGTACATATGCCTGTAGGGTATGTTCATAAATGGGTTAAAGTTACAAAGTTATGCTTATAAAAGCTCATGGTAATTTGGAGTATCAGGAGGATTTATTAATTTTGAAATCTTAAAAGAGCAAAAGCTAAAATGAGATTGGATTAAGTATATTCTTGCATGCAGTTATTCTAAACACCCTTAAGGACCGCAGACTAACTTACAGAGGACATTATGCAAATATGAATATATCTCTAAGTGCCTCATAGGCTTGCTGATGTAATATTTTACATGGTTAGTTAAGTACATCAAGTAAAAGGTTTGACCTTGATATACTGTAAAAGGTACTTATCCCACAACACCCAATTGTTTTCAGTGCCATTGTGAAATATATCACTCAAACGTGCAAACAATTTTGTGCATAAATCTCATTAAATGTAGCTCCAGCAGCCAAACAGCTGTCCACAATACCCGGTCTCTTTAGAAGACCAAAGAACTGCTTTATGATTTATCTTTATCAAAATGCTGTTTATATTTATCGACAGTACCAGGCTGTGCTTATGTAGTGAGATGACAATTTCTTACCAGGACAAATAGAGTTTCTAGGCTTTATTACTGGCACCTGTTCCCATTACACAGTTCATTTTTTTTTAAAGGACATACAGAAGGTAGAAGACTACAATGCCCTAAAGTCAAACAGTATTTCGGGGAAGGAAAACAAGCTTCAGTTTTGATCTCAGCTCAGAATTTCTGCAAATTCTTGGATTTACTTTCCTCTTTGATTGTGCAGCACTAGGTTTGACTATAGGGACTTAAATGTTCCATTTTCTTGTATCTTCTTTCCTCTTGCCCCCACTCTATGCCATATATATGCCTGTGTGTGTGTGTGTCTGTGTGTGTGTATTCCATTGAGGTGGTAATGAAACAGAATAGAAAAATGGATTGCTAAATATTGTGTGTTATCTTTTCTGTATGTGTATCTGAAGGGAAGATTGGCTGATGTGGCACCTGCAGATTACTTTAGGGTAAATCCTTGTTTGTTCTGTTTAGCATTTTTGTGGTTATCACTAACTGAACTGGAGGGAGAGACTCTGTAGATGGATGAGGTAGGCATGGGTTCCTTATATTAATCAGATGGAAAAATAGATATTCAGTCCTGCACACCAAGACATCAGCCCCCTTCTAAAGTCTGTATCGTATCAAGCAGTTCCTGCGGGTTTCATGCAGTAAAGAGTATAATCTCTCTCAAGTCCCTCCAAAGTGACCAAAGTGCTCCAAAAATATTTATGACACTTTATGTTGGACTGTAAATACCCTATTGGGATTGCCTTTCGTAAGTGGTGGTTTGGGAGAGATTGAATAGTCGGGGGTATAACAAAAAGAGAATTAAATAATGCAATTTCATTGGAGTGAGGTTGATTGTGTGGGATATTGCACTGAGTAGTGTTTTTTCATTAGGTCCATCTTAGAAAAATGATGAATTAGCTGTGAAGTACTACTGAGAATATTTCATTAGCATTTGCCAGCTACCTGGGAAAACTTGACCTGCTGCACAAGTCGCAAACTGAAATATTATTCCAGAAAAAAAAAAAAAAAAAAAAAAAAAAAAAAAAAAAAGACTGTAGCCATGTATGAATAAGAGCTTTTTCTATGACTCTGCCTGCCATGTTGTAGTTTTTCTCAGTGGAAAAAGCCAATGGTTTTCATACCAGGGTGCTCCCACATTTTCAGCTCTTTTGTATAGTAGGGTGATGTTTCTGAAACCAAGAGAGTATTTTATTGTAAACCATTATCTATCATGTCCATTTGATTTGGCCCCTCATATTTCAAAGGTTATGTCTCTGGAGAGGAGAAGTTTGGAAGCAAGATGAATTTAGAGATTTTATATTCATCTCCGAACCTGTGCTTGTCTGAAGGGAAACCACTTCCATGCTGCAAAGACACCTCCAAGAGTGCCTGTCAATGTCCTGTACAGAGTAAGTGGAATCGAATAGCTGTATAAGTACTCTCTCCCTCATCTGTCTCCCTCCTTTGGAACAGTATTTTTGTCTTCATGGTGGTAATTGTGAATATCCATTTATTTCCTTGGTTTACCTAACCAGAGTAACTCCACTCGCTACAGGATAATGAAAGAAACTGTTTTGGGAGGTTTGCTGATTTCTTTTGTTGTCACTTGGAAAACATAATTACTGCTAAAGCTGAATTTACTAAATACAGAGGTTCTACTGGGATTTGTGAGGATGCAGTGCCTCTGAACAGAAGCTTCCATCTCTGCAGGAGGAGACGTTAATAAGAAGAGGGACTGATCTTTAACAAAGTCTGGTACTTGAATATACCACACACATTGTAATTTAGTACCTGATCCGTGGAAGTGTGGTATTTGGATAAGCAGTTGGGTGCCTTGTGAATTTACAAACACAGTTAAAGAGCTTAGGTTAGGTTGGTAACTCTCTGGAAATTTTGTCAGTTCCTTTTGGCATCTGTCTTCAACTTTGGTCTCTGAGAAACCTGCCTGAATGTGTCTTAATTCTGTGTGGTGTTTGAAAGAAGTTATTTTCTTAACATGAGTTAATTAAGCAGGTTCTTAGCTATGCATTTATTTTAATCCTAGTGTACTGCTGTGTGGGAGACTGCTATATTTATCCTTTTTATCTACTAAAACTTCATAAACAACAAAAAAGTCATTACTAATCTATTCATAATGTATGCACATACACAAAACCTGTATAGAAACCCATATAACGTAGTATGTATGTACATAAAGCAGCAAGTGGTATTCCTCCATCCAGATCTGATTCATTTTAAATTCAAATCACTGTCAAGATAACACATCACATTGCTTTCTTTTTCTCTCTCTTTTTTTTTTCTTTCTCTTTTTTTTTTTTCTTTCTCTCTCTCTTTTTTTTTTTTTTTTTTTTTCCTTCCCAGTGCTGAATATATTCACACATGAGCAGGAAAAATCAAACTGAAGCAAAATATTAACTTCTTAACATGAAAACAAATACAACTCACACTGGGGGAGTCCTACAGATTTGTATTAAAGGTTTCCATGCACCCTCACTTTTCTCACTTTCAAGGTGACTGGAGAGGGAAAGATCTTTCTTTGGAATGAAGTAGAAAACTGCAGGGTGAAAGAGTGAAATTCTTCCCTCTGTGCCACAGAGGCAACAGAGCTTAATATACAGGGAGCTGGATGGAAAGACAAGAGAGCTGGGTTAGATTCACTTCACTTACCCTGGACATGCACAGCCATGCCGATCACCCTGTGGTTGCAATGGATGCTCTTAGCAAAGATGCTCTTAGTTTTTAACTCATTTAACCAAATTTTGATAGCTACTTTAAGCAAAAGTGAATTGCATTCTATGCTCCACTGATTATTTTGACTAGATCTCCAGTAGCCCTGGTGCGAAGGCAGAGTAATTAGCTTATACACAGGCATTTACATATAGGCAGATGAAACGTATCTCTGGAATCTGATGTTGACTGTATAAGTAATTTACTTTTAAAATCTTACAGTTCCTCCCATTGTCTCTTTATCCCGTATGCTGTGATGTTGGGCACTACATGAGATATAGCACTACTTGATGCTGATTCCATACGGGCTTTCTCAGTGTTGCTGAAATGCAAGTAACATATTTTGGGATGTTTAGCAAATATTTTGTACAAACTAGAACATCAGGATATTTTCTAGAAATGAATGCTTAGTGTGTGGGGCATATAAAAACTGCTAAAGGTGCAGAACCAAAATTGAAGCTAAAAAATCCTCACCCTCCTGCAAAACAGAGTGTTTCAGGAGAGCCAAGTCTACAGCGCCCTGACCTCTCCACCTATAGTGTGTTGGGCAATGCTTTGATGGTGCAGCACCTTGTCTCAGCCCTCTTGTCCTGATGTTGGTACTCTCGTGTGGGAGCAGTATGGGAACTTGCTCATCCTTCTTGCTGGTACTGACCTGCAGCCTACCATCGGAAGGTTAGCATATAAAAGAATTGGCTGGATTTCAGCTTTATTAAAATTATCATGGTACCATAAAACAGTGCAGCCGCCTTGCCTTGCACCTGCTGAGGCTCTGCGCTCCAGAATCTTTATGGAACAAGCACTGGGAATATATTAATAGCAGATGATTAGATTGTGGAAGGAAAAGGTCTGTAACAATGATATATCAGCTCATGGCTGTGCTTCCAAGGAAATCACTGATAAATCTTTTTGATAATTCAGATTTGGGGCAGGGGGTTGTCAGTGATGGTAATTGAAAATCAGGAAAAATGCTTTTGATCCTATAATTGTGGGAGTTTTCTTTTGTTGTTGTTGTTGTTTTAATTTTCATCATTTCTACAAGCCTAGGAAAATATCTCCTTATATAAAATTAAAGGTCTTAAAGTCCTAGCCATTATACATCATTGTGGTTTGAAGAATTTTTTTGTGTGTTTTCAATTAAATTTTCTGGATTAAAATGGAAGTATAGGGTGGGGTTTTCATTTGTTTGTTTGTTTGTTTTTTAAAGTTAGCTTTTTTGAAAAAAAAAATTGTAGTGGAAGCACTGATTTTAAACTTAGGAAGCAAACTAATTTGTTTAGAAATAAATTTTGATGAAAAATTCTTATAGTGGCATTAACTCACTAAGCAGTTTGGTTGACCACAGTTTGCGTGTCTTTCAAGGGAAACATGTTGCCCCAAAACATCCTCTGTTTCTGCTCATTTCTTCTGTTTTCTAAGTCACTGTCAACATCTGCAGATGTCCCTTCTTTTTCTGTCTCTCTTGCCCATTTTCTGTTCTCAGATCCTCTTTTGCCAACAAGCCATACAAAACATTAAAGCCTTTGTCTCTTCACTTAGATATTTTTTTTTAACTTCCAGTTTAGTCATATCTTCCATATTTCATAAAGTGCAGCCGCTACTGGGCACAGTGTACAGCTCAGTGGCCAACTCCTCTCCCTACCAAATATTCCAGACCTCCCTTTCCATGCCCCCTTCCAGCACATTTCCTTTCTATATTCCCTGTCCAGACTTCTCTTCAAAAGCCTTTGCCTCTCCTCCAAGCTTCTATCCATGGCCAAAAATCTTGCAGCTTCCCTCTCCTTAAGGACATCCAACTGTGCATTGGTTTAGCTCATGTTTGGAGTCCTGTGTTACCATTTCCAGGACCTAATTTCACTTGCCTATATTGCAGCAGTTTTACGGAGCAGTGATTTCATAGGTGAAGGCAAGTGTGAAGAAAAGTGCAGTAAAGTGTGGCAACAGGGACTGCACCAGTGATTGCTGTCCAACCTAGCTGAATGCAAGCTAGCTCCAGATTGGAAGCTGTGGACACACTGGCACAGGGCTGTATCCAAGTTAACAAGCCCTAATAAGCTGATGTAGCTCCACAGCTTCTGGACCAAACCTGACTTATACGCTGTCCAGCCTGGATCACAAGCAGAAATGATATGCAGCTGTCTATACCAGCCTATATAAACACACAATATAATTTTATTTTTCTTGAACCTGCCTAAAAGTTGATAGTAGTTACTACTAATTTACTTACAGCCTCCAGCGGGACTTGGAAATTCCTCATGCTTCTTACACATGCTGTTGGGAGCTTTTCTGGTGGGTTCTGCTACAAAACAGGCAATCTGTCGAGCACAGAAATACAGTTGTTGCCTCTTTCTTGGATGAGAGTAAACGAAAAAAAAAAAAAGACGATTGCACAACAGCTTTTCTGTGATGCTGGTGAGCACTGCAGAAGCACTGGTGGGCTGGGACATCACTAGCTGGTTGAAGGAATTGGCAGGTGTAGGACTGGTACAGAGGTGCATCTGAAATTTAATTTCCCGTAGAACCATTCTACACAAGCTGTGCAAACTTTCTTTAGCTAAATAAATACACTTAAAGACAAAGATTTCCCGTTTTCCTAGAAATACTTGTGGTAACAACTGCCTGAACTTTCCCTCCTGGAACCTTAACAAACAGCCTGCACATTTGCATTTTCTCTAATAGTCTCAGCAGTAAACTTCCTTCCAAAAAGAGGGAAAAAAGGAAATCTTGTGTTCCCTGAATGCAGAATGAAATTACACATTCTCCCTCTGCCTCATACATACAGATACACAATTTAGTACTTTACATCTTCAAAGCACTGCTCAAATAGGGACTAAATCATGTTTGTAAACTCTCGCTTTGGGAGACAAGTTCAAATGGGGCTTAAGTCCCAAATGAAATGTTGATGGTCTCAGTCAAGCTCCTAGTGGACATTTGCCACAAAGGCACAGCATTGTTTGCTTGTGTTGATAACAATTAGTATTTTTGCTCTGTGTTACAGCACAGCCCTGATCAAAGACACGCTGTACGATGCACTGGGCATACACAAAATGAAAGACTGTCCCTGCCTCAAAATGTGAACAGAAAGAAAAGAGAAAAAAAAAAAAAAAAAGAAAAAGAAAAAGATGGAAATGATCTGTTCTGTTTTGCAGAGGAGGAACCAGGGGCTGCAGTCCACAAATAAAGTTCAACTGATGCTTACTACTGTCCTGATTTGTTACCTGTTTTGATAAACCCAGGTAGAATTACTGAGTGGTGTGACCGTGGTCCCAGGGGGAGTCTATGTCAAGACCAGGTACAGAACCTAGCTCTCACGAACCCAACGAAATTGTGTTAACTGGAAGGTTACCCTTCCTCTCCAAATGGAGTTTAATGAATATAACACACTTCAATAGGTGTATTCATAAGAAGTTACCCATTATGGATGTAATGCATGAGTTTTTCTCTCTTGGAAATAGGTTACTCTTACTGGCCATTTCCTGGTCAGGTTTTGATGAGTCTCTTTCAGGCGCAGTTCCCATTGAAATAGGTTTTCCTGAATGAGGACTTAAGGAACAACTGAATAAAGACCTCTATAATTGCTCTATAATGATTAAATGGTTCCCATGAGCAAGGCAGTTCAGAAAGACGTGCTTTCACTTAGCAACATTCGCGCTGCCAAAATGAAATAGCCACATCTACTGCAGGCACAACTTAATTCATTATCGTTGCTGCTGTTATTGTGGCAGGCCTGAGACTTGGCAGGATCAGGCCAGGAGAGTGGGAGACCCTGTACAAGCACATTGTACATGGCAGCCCCAGTCCACATGGTCTTGGGGCTCTCAGGCTGCTCCCCGTGTGTTGATGTTGTGCCCGTTTGGGGCAGTTTCTTTAAACTGCCTTATTTTTTGCCACATTTGGCCTGCTTTTGAAATGTTATTTGAGCACAGGTGTCAGTGATGCGGTTTGAAGGCAATGTTTCTACAGATGGATTGGGCTGGAGGGAAGATGGGTACATAAACTTAATTTTGAGGTGAGGTACAAATCATTGAGTGACCAGTTATTTGCATTCCATAAAGTTAGCAGAAAACAGATGTTTTATTTCCTCATCTTTCCTCACCTTTCTCAGGTGTTTTGCTTATTTATTTATTTATATATTTATTTTTATATTTTCTTATCTACATACTTTAGAGAAAGACAGGATTGGTACTGGGTTCTTTAGTAATGAAAAGAGGGGACTGGGATAGCCTAAAGGGTTGATCAAAAGCCCACCTGAGAAAGTCTTGCCCTTTGGACCTGTGGATGCTGGATCTGGTGCCAGGAGCACTATGGGATGCTAATGGCAGGCCAGGGAAGGTGGGCAAAGGGTTGTTATAAAGCAGCAGTAAGAGGCCAAAGGAACAGATTCCTCTTCTTGGGTTTTCTTGAGCAGTTTTCTGAGCAGCCTCTCATTGTGCATCTTTCCCTAGATTTTTTAGGCTGTCTGTTGGAAGGCTGGAGGCCTCTCCAACTGGTTTAGAAATGCTCAGCCCCCATCTGGGCACACAGGCCAGGCTGACGTCACCCAGTGAATGCTTGCGTTCCCAAAGGTAGAAATGGCAACCCTCAAAGTTGAGCCATTTTTGGAGATTTGCCTTGAAACTGTGGTTGCCAGACAATGGAGTTGAATCTCTTGAAAATGAGGAGCTCATAAAAATAAGCTATGCGTTGTCAGCTGTAAAAAGAGAGGAGCGTGTTGTTCCTCAGGGCCATATTCTAATCTCAGATGCACAGTGTGCATTACCATATAGCTTAAAAAAGCAGATATTTCCAAGATACCATGTGAAGTCGCGTGCGACCCTCTCAAAGAAACCGATATACTTCAGGACTTTTTCAGGCACTCAAACACACCCAGCAATGACATGGACTTCTGACAGATGGTCCTTGGTTAAGTGGAAAAAGGGTAAAAGGGAGGCTGGGAAAACCAAAGAGAAGTGTAGGCACAGAAGTGGAATAGGACAGAATTGGGGCTGGAAGCTCCTGACCAGCATTTCACCTCTGAGAGGGGCGTCTGGCTGCCACGTGGCTGGTTGTCCATCTCCTGTTAATATAAAAAGATGTTGCTGGAACAAAGGGCTAGAGAGTGTAACGAGTTCTGTGGTGGTACAGTAAAACCTCTCAGAGCCAGGAATGAAAGATAATGCATTTTGAGAGGCTGTGGGTTTTGTTTGCTTATTTGCTTTGGGTTGCTTTTCTGTTGTTGTTGTTCTCATTGGTCCTCTTTGCTTGCAACAGGAGCAAATAATCTGGGCCATTCAAGCCAGAACTAATTGGTGTCAACAACCGACTGGTGTCTGACCTCAGCCTAGCTGCTGGGAAACAGCTGCCAGCATTGCAAAAACCACCCTGACAGCCGGCGGTGCTGAGCAGTCACAGAAACTCGGGGCCAGAAGGGATCTCAGGAGATCGTACAGTCAGTGAATGGGTGATTTTCTGTCCCTGCAGGCTGAATAGCAAAGTCTTTATGCATCTAGGACTCCCAAGAGGGGAGAAACCTATGGGAGTCCTAGATGTGGGGGGGGGTTCAAGATGCCCCTAGCTGCCTTGCTGTGGGATGGGGCTGTGCTAAGGAGGTCTGTGCTGCAGTGAGAGTTGGCAGCAGGGTCGGCAGACCTTGCTGACTTTCCTCCAGGAGCCGTGGCGTAGGGCTGCCAAGCAGCTCTTGTGCTGCTGGGGTCTGGCGGGCAGCCCCGGGATGCTGGCTCCCAGGGGAGCTGCACGTGGGCTGGGTGGGAGCCAGAGGGCTGCCCTGCGAGCTGGGGCATCTCCTGCTAGCAGCTGGGCCTGCAAGATTTAATAAGGGTCCGGGTTAACTGAGGGTGCCTGTGAACACGTGGTAGCATTTCTTGGCTTGGTAAATGGTTTGAAAAACATTGCATGGGGCTGTGTAAAGTGTGAGAGGCATCTCTCGCAACAGAAGAGGGTAGAGCTTACGCCAGGGTGCAATCTGGTGCCTGCGTGGTCAGATGTGGCTTTGTGCAGCTGAGAGCTGCTTGCCTACATTTCACATCACGTCTTGGGTTACAGGAGGCTGTCTGAGGTGGGAATGGCCCAGCAAATGCTTTGCAGGTGGGCATCTGAGCTTGGAAGCAGGTAGGGGCCTCACACAGCAGCAGGATGCTCACCTTGTTGTATTTTAACCCATATCAGTTTTCCCTTGAAACTGATCAGTTTCAGTTTTGTCATTTCCCCTTGGGTGGAGCAGGTAACAAACACATATATCACAGTGGTGGCTGCTCCATGTTTGTCTGTGAAAGGATTTTTGCATTCCTTGGGCAACCAATGTGGGCCAGAGCCCCCATTCCACATTGTATGGGAGATGTGATAAAGCCCTGTCATCCTGATGGTTGAGCAGGTTGAGATTTTAGGATATTTCCTTTGCGTGTTCTCCTTATTCCCAACATCACCTCCCATGCCTGTGCATGGGCCTTACCCAGCTTCTTTGCCTTTCTTCTAGGAGCTTTTCTTTCACAGGCATTAGGACAACCAGGGAAGAGAAGACAATTCTGTCTGTAACAGGAAAGTGTCACAGTTTGGCAGGCACCAGAGTCAAATAGCATCTCTGAGCCTCGCTCCTGGAGCTCTCACACAAGCTAGCAATAAAAAGAAGACACGAGTTCACCTTGCGCATCCTTGAAGAGACAGAACAGATGCTAGTTACGACCCTCCGGGATCCATCTGAGAGGAATAAGCAAAGCCAGCTTCGTGACTCCATTTATCTCCGCCAGGCCCGTAAGATGAATCCAATCGTGCCAGTGTCAAAAACTGCTGTCAGTTCTGGGAGATGAATATGGCTATTTGTCATCTCTGGAGATAAAAGCTCTGCCTGACCAAGCACAACCGTGTCTGTGCCAGTGCTCAGGCACAGCTTACCTTCTCGAGGGGAAGTGGGTGCTGTTGCAGATCTGTCTCCTGACTCCACACAAACTTTTTCCCCATCTGCAAGGTTAACTAGCATAATCCATGCTAAAGTGGTTCACGCCGTGGTGGCTTCTCAAACACTGGCTGAACTGGTGCGTGTCACAAGGAAACCTCTCCAGTAATCTCTTTGAACAGAGATACTGACCTCCGTGGCCAGCAGTGACCTGCTGTTGTGCTGTTCTCCTGCCAAAACTGGTGCAGTTTTGACCTCCAGATCCTTTTCCGATCTTTTTGAAGAAGTCGAGGAAAATAATGAAGAAAACCAAACAATGACAGGGTAGGTTTTGATAGCAGCTAAAGGTCTGCACTTCACTACGCAGTCCTAGCAGCTCTCAAGAACATATTGACTGTGCTTTCTATATGACCATGCTTCTCTATAGCTAAACAAAACCCTGATGAGGAATTTACATCAGTTAAACACTTTTAGGCCTGGCAGAGCACTTAGGTGAGTGTTTGAAGCCCAAAAAGTGCAATGGGAATGCTCGTGCACTTAGTGTTGATCATATCTGACATTGGTTGCTGGAGGTGGGTCTGAGCCCTGCCCCAGCACCGAGACCCCAAGGCAGGGATCCTTTTGCATGGGGCTCACAGACGGGGAGAAAACACCCCCAAAAAAGCTGTCAGTTCATTGCAGCCACACTGGAAACATGAGGGGCATGTGCGGGGAGCAGGGACAAAGCGAAAGTGGCAGAACAATGAGCTATTTTGAGCACCTGAGAATATGTTTCAAGAGAGGAAAAAAAATAAAAAATAAAGAGTGAAAATTCTGAAGCAGCACTTGAGACTGTTCTTAGCTGCTGCTCTTTGCTGTATCACCTTTCTTATTGATTTCTTTTTCTTTGCACTGAAAATATACATTATCTTCCAATCCTTCTTCAGTGAAGTAAATCTAAAATGAAAACAAACCACACATTTGGCCAACTCTGCCTTAAAATTACACATCAAGAATGTTTCCAGTGACAAATACTTTCAAGGCAAACAAACTGAAGAGAAATTAAAAAATCTCTGTGGGGCATAAATATGTAATTACACTCACACAGGGAGCATTTTATCAGGTAAACCATCCTACTTTGTTAATTGAAATGCTGCAGCACAAGGTTTTTTGACAAAGGGGCTGAATATGCATGCGTATTTCTCACTGCTGCTGTTCCGTTCCTCTCTCTCCTTTCCCTGTGTGCTCCAGTGATGGGGTACTGATCACTCCTGGTTTCTTTGTTCCAACATCCTCATTTCTGCCACCTCCACTTTATCCTGGCAGGGAAAGTTTTCCTTTCACTGGAGGCACTGGCTTGTTTTTTTGTTGTTAAAACAAAACAAAACCCAGAAAAATGTCTTGTTCTTAAATTACATTCTCCAGAAAAATAAAACCTCAAGTTTTTATTTATTTTTTTTTTTAAAAAAGAAAGCAGAAGGAACAAAAAGAACTCCAGGAAGCAGGTGCAGCTATGCTGATGTAACCCCTCTAAAATAATCTTACCAGGGTGAAGAGGAGTTATGGAAGCAAGGCTGAAGTTTGGGATCAAAGAGATTTGAGGTCCAGATACCAAGTCTTTGTTACGGAAGCATTTGTCAGTATTTAGTGGCCATGGGCAACACTCAGTGAAATATTTACGGGGTGATCACTTCCAAGAAGCATGGCTGCTGGCAGGCTATTTAATTGTCTAAACACAAGCTGCCCTGCCAGCTGTGGTGCTGCTCACCCATCTGCGCTGGCTCTGCCATGCCAGTTTTCCTGCCCCAAGAAGGGAGCAGGGCACATTCTCCCCTGGAAGAGAGCGGCACAGTGTAGCCCCATGCTCCCACCAACTGCTAAACCTCACTCCTGACCAATGTGCTAACTGTGGCACCAACCAGGCAGTGAGGAGAGCCAAGCCTTTCAGATAGGGATGCTGGCATCTTGTCTGGGTTCTCTTCACCCTACAGGCCAATGGAGGATAAGTTGTTGTTCTCCTTCATAACCCACTGCCCAGTCTCATCTTTTTGTTGTGTTTTTTCTCCCTCTAAGACACCACACAGTAGGCATTCCTGTTACACAGCTGTTAGCCAGTATTGTGTGGGGAAACTCAGGAAGGTTTAAATGTTTTCTTGGTGAACCTGAGCTTTAAATGTTCTGTAATCCCTTTCTGCTGCATGGTTGTCTCTGCTTTTCTGCAAACAGCCTTCTCTTTCACAGTTGTCTTCACAACGCCCCGTTAGTATAATCTTGGCTCTATGGTCAGTCCTTTGCTCAGGCTCTGCTGTTTATTTTGAACAGAAGATTGACCTGAGCAATAAATGGACTGAGATTTTCAGCAGAGGGCTTTACCACACCATGTATCTCTCCAGGTGAGCCACAGACTGTCAAAAACACATCGATGTGTAACCCTCTTGAAGTCATTCTAAAATGGCCAAACTACATTCAAGCAATCTCAGCCTCCATCTGCTTCTTTCCTCTGGTTTTACAGCATGATATCAGGACTGTGTCCTCTTTCAGGCGTGATGTGAGTGAACGACTAAGGATGGTGAGTTATTCAGAAACAAACACTGTGGTTAGAGACTAAGAAGTTGTCTGAAGATGGCCTCTTGCTCATAGGGCCACACAATGTAACACTTCCACATGATTTAAGAAGATCTGAGGTTAAGACATATGAGGAAAAGAGCTGAAGAATGAGCCAAGAAATCCTTGTCTAACCAGACACTTCTTTCATGTCACAGATGGGACATGGCTGGGCTAAGAGAAGAGTCAGCATCACAAATCCTGTTCTCTGAATGATTTTGACTGGGGAGTCAGTGAAAGCCATGGGTACATGCTGGGATTCTTTGTAAAGGAAACCAGGGTTCAGGGGAGGAAGATTTGCACCCAATTCATACCCCCAAAATGCAGAATGTTCATCAGAACTTCAAAACTGGGAAACATCCCTGGGTCGTGCAGTTTATACCTGGTATGGAGCAGTCCTATTAAGCTATAATGCTGGAAGTAGGAAGGGATTCAAGCCGAGCTCCACCTTTGCTACTTATTCTGGTATAAGCGAAAATTTTAACCACTAGCATGTCTTTTTCTTTGTATTTTTTATTGAGTAAAGCTTCCCTATTTTCTCTTTAGAAGCATCCATCATGAGACTTCCACCAGTGCTCTGCAGGACATAGGTAGGCATGTGGATGCTCAACAGCTGGAATTCAGGTACTATGGAGATTTTCTGGTGGAAACTGGAGCATCTGGAGAATTTTGTTATCATGAGGATGAAGCAGCAACTTGGCAGGGATTTTAATCTAGACAGGCAAGTCTGCTTGTGGCTCTAGGTTTTAGTACACCAGGTTTTTTATCCATGTTTTGCTTCATTGGACAATGCTTGTGGCAATAGAGTATTTGCCACTGACTCTTTGGTGTCCTTGACTGGCTTGTGTCCCTCCTGAGTCACACTTTACAGGGGTACTTGCCCATCTTTTTCCCTTCCCTTTCTTTGTCTGTATTTTGAGCTGTGTGGTGGATGTTTGCTCAATAAACAATGTTTGAAGTCAGTCGTCTCCAGGTATCTGTGTTGACCGAAACCACTGTACTGTGGCAGAGAGTGCAAACAGAGCAGCTTAGTAAATTCTGTTATGGTTCATGTGGAGCCCTCAAACATGTCTGATGAGGATTTCCTTAGTGACAGATCAGTGGATGCTTGAGGGAGTTTGACACTGCATGATTGTTTCTACTTTATCACCATTATTTTCCTAAAACACAAGATTGGCTTATTTGAGTTTATAAAACACAAGTAAGGCATCTTGCACCAATTAGGCTGGAAAGCTTTTTTTTTTTTTTTTTTTTTCCCCAGACATTCATCTCTAACTCTCCACCCTGTATTTTCCCAGAAGGGGTGGGAATGCAGTGGCAAACATTTATCAAAGAGTGGAAATATGACACTATTTATTTATTTATTTATTTTCCCTGTTGTTCTACAAATGACCTGGGATCTTGCTGAAAACTGAAATGGTAACTGGAATGCTGAAGCTGATGGTTTTGCCCTGACAATACCAGACAGGCTAGCCAGAAATTTCCAGTGGCTTTGGTTGACATCTTTTTCTTGCATGGTGGTTCAGTACAGTAAAAATACCTCTCTCACAGTTTGTGCTTGGACATTTTGCTATTTTGAATATGTTAATCTGTACTTGTTTCAGTGGCTTCATTCTTTCTTTTATGTTAATTAATACGTCCAGTCTGGGTTTGCTAAGAGCTGTAACACTTGCTCCTGATGGTTTAGTAGGAAGGTTCAATTAATCCAAACTCTAATGCCAACTAAAAGTCCACCTGTTTGTGGCCATTTAAAATCCCTCAGTGACTTTGTAAACCAGATGATGAGACCAGGCAAGGGTTTGCCAAACTCGGACTTAGTCTGTGGTGCAGTTGTAGCTCAATGAAGTGTTGAAGTGCCAGTTGGACCATGCTATTTCCCTGCTATCCTGTCTCTTTTGAAGAATTTCAGGAACTCCTCAGAATATGGAAAATGCATTTCCCATCTTTATATATATATATATATATATATAATTTTTAATACTAAAATTTCTTCCATGGGATTTTGTCTTTCCATCTCTATGAGTTTTTTTAGTTGTTTTGTTTTGTTTTGTTTGTATTTGTTACCAAAGCAGGTCATTGTTGACTAGGATTGCACTTGGCTTTTCCACTGCCACAGCATGCTGAGGTGCTGTGGGCACCCAGGTAATAGTGCATCCTGATTTTACATGTCTATTTTTTCCACCTAAGGGGCCCTGACCTACAGTGGACATTCTTAAATTATTCTTACATCTGTGACTCCCAGATGATTGTGTTTCCACAGGATTTCTGCTTCTAAATGCCTCTCAAACCCATATCTTCAGCAAACCAAATTTGTGTCTTCTTTCCATGTTTCTTCCTTCAGTACCTTCAAAGAAATACCTTTTCATTTCTCTTTCCACTCAGACAGATGCTAGTTGCTTCATTTCACTTGTGCTCCTTTGCCTGGGTGCTACAGGAAACTAGAATCTCTCTGGGAGACTGGTTAATGTGATGTAGTTAATGTGATGTGTCAGTGTAAAAAAGTGTCCTTTGCATGGCCATCTCTACGAGGAATTTCCTTCCTGAGCTCTGCAATTATGTGATTTTAATTGGCTTTAAATTTGGGGAGATTATTTAATATACTTAAATGAAAACCACAGAGATGTTGTTAATACATAGGTTAGAAATTGGAAAGAAAAAAAAGAAGTGACTGAATTGCTTCTGAGCTCATACAGGCAAATTCACATTTACTTTCCTGTGTACTTAATGTGAAATATACCAGAAAGTCCATAATTAGAAAATTATAAGGATTTAAAACCTATATTGCAAAAATACATTTCTGTGGCTCTGGAGGTTGCAAGCATGCTTTCCATGTAGAGCTGTATGTTGCATTTATGCTGATTTAATCATTCATTAAACATTAGTAAGAGGCCAATTATGCTGTTCAAGAATAAGATGTTTTACGAGAAAATGACAAAAAGATACATGTAATCATTGAAATGCCAGTTTACAATCAGATAGGATGGGAAATAATCCCTTTAGCAAGCTTAAGCTTTTACATATTAATGGCAACATTGGGGAGAGTGGAAAGAGGGCTTTAACAGCCTCGCGGCCTTCCGGTCCTAATCAGAACATGAGTGTCTACGATGCTCCGGTCAAAAATTTAATGCACTGTTTTACTCTGTGGCAGAGACCACGAGGTGTGATCTTAATTGCCCTCACTGTAGCTTAATGGGCATGGGTCTTCATATAGATAGACTAACATAGGCAAAGCAGGGCCTGGAATCTCATTTAGACTCTTGAAAGAGGTGAAATGTTCTGGGGAGAGAAGTGTGGAAGCAGAATGATTCTAATTCTCTGCTAATACAAGACTTAGGGCCACCAAATGAAACTCTTGGGTGTAGGTTAAAAACAAACAAACAAACAAAAACAGAAGGAAGTGGTTCTTCACAGCACTGTTAAGTGGTACAACCAACTCCTTGCTGCAGGATCTGATGGATGCTATAAGCTTGCATAGGTTCACAAAGCAAGTGGATAAATTCATGGGGAAAAAAAAAATAACATTTGAGGACTCTTAAGCACAAATTTCATCTTGCCCTCAAAGTTTCTCAGATGCAAATTTTTATACGTTGGGAAAATGAGTAATGGAAACTTCAATGTGTACAGATGTTTGGTTCATAAGCCTGTCCATAGCCTTTTGCTTTCTGTGGTTGTTGGAGGCAGGATAATGTGTAAAACAGACCTCAGAGCTGAACCATGTGGTTGTTCTGTGTATGTGTATATGTATATGTAAAAGATGTTTTAAAGATCTCATTTTGCAGCCTTGCCCAGAATCCTGTGAGAAAAACATTCAGCATTGTTTCATATATGGGACGTACCAGAGACCTAAAGAACATGACATTCAGCAAACTACGGACTGCAGTGCTGGAGGGTCTAAGTCTGCTTTGGTGTGCATGAGACCAGAAAACAGAAAAAGCTACTTCAAGGCTAAGAACCTACAGAGGTAAGCTCAAAAGGAAGAAAACAAGGCACGATGAACCACAATGGTTAATTTTAATGTTCTCATGAACTCTACTCCAAAGAGACTCACCTCTAAGTCTCTATGGGTACTTTGTGTCTTGACCTCTTGCAGTTGCCAGGAGAGCTAAGGTCCTGAAGAAAACCTGTCTTTCTCCCTAAGTGCATCTGGACTAAAGGCTGAGTAGGGTTTGGCATTATGATCTGAGCAAACTCTTAATCCTTATGAAAAAATCAAGGACAGGAAATCCAGACTTGGGGGCTTGATTCCAATGAAGAAAATGGATGTGGGACCAAGAGGTCCTGGGGCAAGAACAGAAAAAACAGAAACGACCTGGGTGATCCAAAGGTGGGTTCCAGATAAACCTCATCAGAGCATCGCTCCAGGTTCCCGGAGCCATGCCGGGCACGGTGTTCTCTGGCCGCTTTGCCCACTCATACATCTGGCTGCCCAAACATTCGGCCCCCTTTTCCCAAATCCAGTTGGTCAGCTGTCCCCGTTGCCATGCCGGCCTCTGGGCAACGGACCCGAGCGGTGCTGTTGAGAGGGAGAAAAATGTATTCCAGCGATAATATTGAAGGGTTACAGCTGCCAAACACACTGTGTCTGTGGAAACACCTGTTGAGTAGCTGTTGCAGTGGGAAGAGCAAGATGAAGAAAGACAGCTGTAAAAGTGCCAGCAGCAGTAGGAAGCTCTACCAAGACTGCTTTGTGCCAGTTAGAGATGTGCCAAATTATTTGGCTGCATTTCAAATATCTGGGTGTCCACTGCATTTGCCAGCTCGCGCTCCCAGGGAATACTTCAGCATTAACACCACTACTGCCATGCTCCCGCTGCTCTTCCACTTTAATTTCAGTCTTTACGTTTGTGGTTTTTTTATTATTATTTTTATTTTTTATTTTCTTTTATTATTATTATTATTTATTTCTAGTTCCTTTCAACCTCTGTGGCAAGCAAAGGAAAGCCCAGTATTTGCAGTGCAGAGCCCAAAATAAGGGCTGGGATCTGCAGTTAATGGGAAGACAAAGCATCACTGTAAAGGTTTTTGGCAACTGGCTTGTGTGATCTGCTGGGTTATTTTTTTCTCTTTTTCTTTTATTTTTTACTTTTTTTTTTTTTTTTTTTTTTTCCAAAGAATAATAATTTTATCTTTTGCAAACAGTTTGGTAACCTGCACACTTCTACCTGCCCATCTTGAAATCCTTGGAACTGCAGAACTCAGCCTTGGGAATACTGCAATGGCAATGGGGCTGAAATTTGGAAGTTATTCTGGCTAGAGGGCTGGTATGGTGGAATGGTAAAACACTATGGGAAAATATTTCCAAATGTTTCAGGTCTATTCTGGAGTGCTTATGCACCATCCATAGTACTGGTCATATTTGCTGAGGAATAAGAGAGCTCACAGCTGGAAGGAGAATTTCTCTCTTCAGAGAAAACCTTGCATGAATTAAAAGCACTCTCTACATAGATGAGAAACTGAGAGTTAAAGAAGTTGTAAAATAATAAAATAATGTCTGCTTTAGACAGTCTTTCTCCTAAAGTGCCCAAAGGATGTAGGTTGATGTCCTGGACCACACCCTCCCTGTTCTTCCTGTCTTCCTTCCCTTCCCCCCCCCCCCTTTTTTTTTTAATTCCCCTTTTTCCCCCCTTTTCCCCTTTTTCACTAGTTTTCCTCCTTTTCTCTCTTTTCCCCTTTTTCCCACTTTTCCACCTTTTCCCCTCTTCCCCCTTTTTAATTTTTTTCTTTTTTTCCCCTTTCCTTCCCCCTTTTTTTCCTTTCCATTTATCAACAACACAAAAGCTCTGTAAAAAGTCCGTAGTGTAAATGAATCAGTAGTCCACAACAGACCCTAGAGGCATACCTATAGTTAAGCTTCTCTTTTTAAGAGTTTTGAAAGCCAAAATGAATGACTAAATGTCAAAGAATTAAATTGTTGCTCGAATAGCTCCTGCCCTCGCTTCTGTCCCTGCCCTGGTGAATACCAGACAGGCCAAGAGACACTAGAATTGCAGGGCACTGCTGTGCCTGTACTGCTGCTGCAGTTTCTTTGCTTTTCTGTTTGACACAATTGTCAAGTGAATGATTTATTTATTTATTTAAGTTCCAAAATCCTCTGAATGATCAAAAACTCCCCTGGACCAAGGAGCTCTTATTTTTCTCAAGGAGTTTTGTTTCTTCACAGGTAGGTTATCTGTTAAGTGTTTGTGAGAAAAACTCATCTCCTTTGGCCTATTTGTGTGTATTTCTGAGCTATCCTGATCAATGGTAGATGATTAGCCCTGGTGTTGGTATTTCTCTGTCAGGTACCATTGCTTTGCTGGTTGTAGACAGAGATGGAAGGGTCTGAGCTCCACAGAAACAATCCAAGGTGCTGATCTGTAGTCCAATGCAAATAGTAAGATAGGTTTAAGACATTTCTAAGACCAATTATAAGATCTGATTATGAAAACCAAGTGGCTGGCATGAAGCTCATTTGGTTTAGTGGCAGTTTTACCTCCTAAAGATAAATTTAGTGCATCCTAATAGGTGTATTAGGATGAATTAAAATCTAAGCACACTATTCCTAAATACCTTTAGCAGCATCATACTCTGCCCATCATGTCATACACATGACCAGAAGATTTGTCTAGTGTCTGGACTGGGATGGGGATACAAGGGCCAGAGGCTCAGGCACAGGATTGGGCTGGACAGTGGGCTGGTTGGCAACCCTCCCTATAACTTTATTTTCCTTGGGAATTGTAGTTTTCACCATGTTTGATGTGCCTTCCCTCGTTGGTCATTGTGTGGGGCAGAGATTCACTCTCGTTGTTTGTTTTTATCAAAGCATGGTCCTACCTGAGCTAGGGCTATATGGCTAAATCAAAAATCTTTCACATTCTTTCTCCTCACAGCATGTTCCTTCGTGGTGATAAATCTCATTTATTATAGAAACATAAACCTATGTTTTTGTTGTTGTTGTTGTTTTGAAGGAGAGCAAATATTGCACCATACAAATTGGCAGAAGTCCAAATATGTCCAGGAAAACTTATTTTTCCTCTTTGAGCTAACTTTCCAAACACCCTTTGGTTCAATTAGCTCTTTCTTTCCGCAAGCACCAGTCAACCTCTTCTGCATTGTTTAGGCCAGGATTAATATCCGAATTCCTGACTTATTCTGATTTTACCTGCTGGTGCAGATCAAAGTGCTAGCAGTTTTACTTAAATAGGTCTTGCAAGAGCCCATGGTTTCTCTCTCCTCAAAGACAATGGGGTCATCCTACAGAAATTTCTGCTGCTCTGTACCTGTCTCTGTACTAACCAGAGAGAGAAGGAAAGAGCCATTTTCTCCCTGGGCTTTCAGACATCCAGTGGATCAAGAAAGCTACAGCCTCTTGAAAACCCTCTGGCTGGATCTCGTGAATAATGAGAAAAGTCTCTGACTGTTGCCTTGGCCACATCAAACTTCTCTCCAGACAACCAGAAAATGCATCTTTCCTATTAATCTTCCTGACTTTGATGCCAGATTCATGGGTTATGGTCTGTTCGTCCTGAGAAAATGTTATCTGAGTCAATATTTAGACAGAATAAGCCTTAATCACAACATAGTTATGCTTCATTAAAGAGGTTTTTCATTCGCTTCATTCGGAAAATAATGCAGAATGTACCAGAAGCAAACAAATTGGGTGGATTTCCTATTCATGAAAACCTTATTCTTCTTCCACATAAATAAAGGGCTAATTACTTGTTCAGAAGCCTTTCTTTTCTTTCTTCATAGGAGGAATAGGGATACATTTCCTTGACCTTGTTAGTGTAAAGACACTAGCTGGCTGTTGCCCAGTTTTTCTGTTGCTGGAGTAGACCCAGAGTGACAGACAGTTGTCCCCTTAACCCTTTCTTTAGGTACCAAGAAGGAACAACCCCAGGCACCAGGATGTTCTGGGGGCCACCAAGGTGGAAAGCACTCTGCTCAGGGTGGCCCTGCTTGAGCAGATGGCCTCCACAGGTCCCTTCCAACCTCAGCCAGCCTGTGATTCACCACCCTGAAATGACGTTCATCTACGATTCTTCTCTGGTCACAAAGACTGTAGTGAAAAAAAGAAAAAAAAAGAAAAAAGAAAAAAGAAAAAAGAAAAAAAGAAAAAAAAAAAAAAAAAAGGCAACCCTACTTTTAGGAGTGGCCCAGTCCATCTCATCTGTAAGCTTCAAGGAACAGTCCCCTGCCCACCACCTCCCACATCCTCAGGGTTCGTACCCCCATCTTTGGCCCTATGGCATGAGCACAGGGGCAGAGAGGGTAGGTGGAAGGGCTGAGACATGCCCAAGCAACCAGTTTGTTCACAGCTGGGCATATGCAGAAGGGCAAGGCATATCCAGGTCTCAGGAGCATGAATATGTAGAGTAGAGAGCAGGCATGGCAAATATGGCCTCAAAGCCCCTCTGCACAGCCATGTGCCCATATTACCATAGTAACTGACCATTCAGCTGTCCTTAATGTATTTCTTTATCCTCACAACATCCTGGCAAGGTAAAAATGTGTTTTTGTCTCCGTGCAGCGCAGAGGAGCCTGTGAGCAGTGGCTCACCCAAGGGCACACAAGCAGGCTGTGGCAGAGTGACGCTGCCATTTCTCCCACTGTCTGGAACAGCATGGAAATCACAGCATTTTCCTTCTTTCTTGCAGTAAGGAAATAGGATGCAGTTCCTTCTTCCTTTGCTGTGACCCTCCATCCACAAGCACAGACCAGGCTGGCAGTGGGGGAAGCTGCAGAGAAGCTGGTGGTGGAGGGGGGCCAAGCAGCGTCGGAGTCCGTCCCCTACTCTGGGGCATGGAAGAGCAGATGATTTTGCCTGCAGCGCTCATAAAAAAATTGATTTCTTTCATCTCTTCCCTGCGCAAAGGCCAGTGCTGAGCCTAGCAGATTATTCAATAACATCCCATAAAAATATTAAACTTCTATATCGGAACCAAATTAAAATTGTATTTCATGATGTGAACAAAGGTACCCAAGTCGATTTCGTCTCTCTCTCCCTCTTTTTTCAAATTTAATATCACACAGAAGAGAGAAATGAAATCTGTATTTAAATGGCTGTGGAACATTGTGCATTTAAAGTGCACAGCAAGTCACTCCCTAAAGCACTCCATATGATATGTAAATCTTTTGATCTTTCACAAAATGCATGAGTTCCATAAAGAATAATGAGTACTAGCTTGGGAAGTACAATATTGACTGTCACTGTAGTGCACTTAGCCACAATTATTATTTGCATGGCTTTTGCAACATAACTGGAGGGGAGAGTCCTGTGAATATTTTTAATGCATTCTAATAGCTGCTAAAAGAGATTTTATTTTATAATAGATGCATTCTTTCTTTTGGATCTACAAGCATTTTCTTTTTCAATTTATTCATTACATTTTTTTACTCTTTTACAAAAAAGCAGAAGAGCATACGAGTCCTGAGGAAAGAAACAATTGATGTCCTGCCCTGCCATTAGTTGCAATAAAGCAGAAAAATCGGCAGTAGTGTTTATTTATTCTTTAAGTCAATGAGAAATGTTTAACTTGATAAATCATCTTAGGAATGTTCTGCACGAGGGAGCCTGAAGCGATAGTCCCCCTTTGAGGTGTATCTTAGAAGGGGCCAGATTCTCTGCAAGGTGTAAATGCACAGATATCCTGTAAGATCAGCCTCTCAGTGACCTCTGACATCAGTGGAGTCTTTGGCAGCAATCCAGCACGTTATCCTTGAGTTTCAGCATAGAAAAGATTTAAATGCCCAGGTCTGGTGGTAGTGGGCTATAAACTCCTAGTGCGGGAGAATGAGGAAGGAACAACAGCTGGGACGACCGCAAGCACCAAAACTAAAGTATAATTAAAGAATTCCCTTATTACCGTTAATGCTTTCTGGTTTCCTCCCTGAAACTCTCAATATCTCTCTAAAGGTCTTTTCCAAGTAGCTTGATGTATTGATTGGTTGTGTCTCAGGTAGACACAGCAGGCAGATGGTCACCACTACCAGCAACATGAGAAGCAGAATAGGATAGGAAAAGGCATTGTGCTAAAGAAGAATATTCTTTTAATGCAGAAATGAAAGACGTACTCAGTAAAGTCAAGTGCTGTTTTAATATTGACTTCTTAGGGAACAACTTCCCCCTTATGTGTGACAGTTCATGTGTGGGACCAGGCACTGGCCACCTCTTTAGTGTGCAGTTTTCCAGTTAGAAGGACAGATTTATAGCTGAAGAAACAACACATGCACCAAAATCAAATCCAAAGACTGATCTGTGTGCTTGGTCAATGCTCGTTTCATATAAGAAATCTTTCCTTCTCTCAGGCAAGGGTGATTCCTAATAGTTTGCACTGATCCAGTCTCAGGGTTCAGGTCATTTAGCAGGACAAGTAACGTTTTATCTTTTTGTGCCTCGGTTTCTCTGGCTGTAAAATGAGCACAGTGCCATTTTCTTTCTTTGTAAAAGCTCATTAAGGGTCAGAGAAGAAAATGTAATTAATGTGATAGCTGAACAGTGATAGGGCATTGCAATAGACGATCGGTCCTCTGATTTGAAGCAGGTTCCAGGAGGCTAGGGTGCTGAAGGAGAGAAGGACACTTTTTGAGCCCACTGAAGAATAAAAGCCCATTTTTACACAAAACAGAATTTGTGATTTTTTTTTCAACCTGTTCCAGCTTCATCCCAACCTACAAAGGATGCAGGAATTGAAAAATTATTTCAATTTTTAGACGCAAGAAAGCATCAAATTCCCTTTATTTCACTAATCATTTTAAACTCTGACACATCATTTGGACACGCCATTAACATTTTTTTCAGTGCTTTTATATGTAAATATTTCACTTGTGCTTAGTGTTGAGCGTTCAATAGATCTTTAGAGGACTCAGGACACTAGTCAAGAGTACAATTTAGATTTTTCTGAGGTAATTTTTTTCCAGTTTTTCTTTCTGGTGTTGATTTTCCTTACCTTTTGTAGTATAATTTTTAGTTTCCTGCCTTAGAAACATTGTTCATGCACAAGAGCATTTGTAATGATGAGAAAAAGCCAATGCAGTTTAGGATGAATGACTACATGTATATTGTTGTCTGTAGAACAAGAACCAGATTGCTGATTTCAAGTCTTTCTTTCTTTTTTTTTTTTTTTTTTTTTAATTCTAGAACATTATGATCTTTTCCAAAAAGTATTCCTCAGTGGAAACATTTGACAGGAAAAAGCTGCACCAGTTCCCCCAAATCTACTGAACTGTTTACCTGGTAAGACTTGTACTAATTTCCTATAACATACTGCCATTTATTATGCTCTGGAAAGGCACTATAGTGATTTCAAGAGGAGAAAACCAAGAAAGATTATTCATTTCACATCCTCATGCAATTCTTTTGTAGGTGGCTTTCAACAAAGGGTGATATTGGATTACATTCATTTTGGTTCTTAATAAACTAGTAAATCTCCCATTGTTCTATGTTGTCCAATTATAAAAGCAATGAATATGAGACTAAGCACTTCAAGATAACCATAGCTTTAAAGATAGACAAAAAGCTTTATAGATTAGGATCAGAATAAAACTGCCATTTTTGTAGCGTTTTGATGAACAATATTTTGTGAATTAAAGCGTTGTCTCTTAGGAATGTCAATAAATTACGCTTTAAGTAGGAACCACTGCAAATCTCAGGAAGAGTTTCCTGATATCTAGGGTGCAGAAAAGGAAAGGAAGTAAATCCTTCCTAGAAGTCATTTCCTTGCTGGCTGAAGAGGTGATTATGGAGGGTATTTCTGTTTGCCTGTAGGAGTCATCAGTTGGGATTTTCTTCTTGAACCATTTGTGTTGCCTTCCTGTTTAGGACATGGTGTCTTTTCAGACATGCTTCTTCATTGCACTGTGTTCCAGGAATGGATTCTTCAGTACTTTATAAAGGCTTAATTGGCAATAAAAGCTGTCATTAGCATTTTGAAGGCAGGATTTGGGTATTTGCTTGTTCCTAAGCAAGGTTTTACAAAGTGGTCCAAGAACTGCTTCTGAGAGGTCTCTGGAGGTGATGAAGAAAAATAACATTAGCACTGTTTTAAATATGCTGAGCAAGAACTGGACCACTTTGGTAAAATTTTAAGCTTCAAAAGTTGGGGAAAAAAAAAAGAAAGAAAGAAAGAAAGAAAGAAAGAAAGAAAGAAAGAAAGAAAGAAAGAAAGAAAGAAAGAAAGAAAGAAAGAAAGAAAGAAAGAAAGAAAGAAAGAAAGAAAGAAAGAAAGAAAGAAAGAAAGAAAGAAAGAAAGAAAGAAAGAAAAGAAAGAAAGAAAAGAAAGAAAGAAAGAAAGAAAGAAAGAAAGAAAGAAAGAAAGAAAGAAAAGAAAGAAAGAAAAGAAAGAAAGAAAGAAAGAAAGAAAGAAAGAAAGAAAGAAAGAAAGAAAGAAAGAAAGAAAGAAAAAGAAAGAAAGAAAAAAAGAAAGAAAGAAAGAAAGAAAGAAAGAAAGAAAGAAAGAAAGAAAGAAAGAAAGAAAAAAAAATGCGAATCACAGCTCTGAAAACTCTAGACCAAAGTGCTCAATGAGCTCATGAACAGGGATCATTGCCTTGCTCGACCATAAAAAATCATGAGACCATTTACAGAAGCATCTATTAATCTATTGATTGCTATCAGATTATTTATCAACAGATCCTTAATGGAAAGTAAAGCCCGCCACCTGTTTAGTCCTCATAATCCTAACTTGCATACAACCTTCCATAGTTGTCATGCGGAATGGTACTGAAAATTTGTCCACTGGCAGAGGAGAAGCAACAAAATATGGCCCTCTCTAGTCATGACATAGGATAAATGTCCCTTCCAGTTGCTCATCCTATTTGCATGTTTTGGCACGATATAAAGGGAATGTGCACTCACATAGTTCAGTCTGGTAGAGAAGAAAATAGGTCATGAAGAAATGTATAAAGAGGCACATGGGCAGATGTGGGGAATGTCTAGGTGTCTGAGCCCAGGCATCAAGCCTTTGACTCATCTTCATAAAGGTCCAGCACACATCTGTACCCTTGGCTTGGGCTTAGATGAATTTTTGCATCATGATATTACTACAGCCCCAGAAAGAGCCTGAATCCTGTCCTTGAATGCAGCATGGAAGGGACATCGTACTTTTCAGGTCTGGCAACAGTGTTATCTCCATAGCTCTAAGGAGAAATAGAGTGGAAGAGAAGATTCTTCCCTGCAGTCAATCCTCTCCTCACATCCATACCCTCTCACTGCTTACCAGGATTTCAAGCACCTTCATCTCTTCCTGGATGGCTTTTCCATTAGAGAGGTAGCTGCTGGTTAAAAATAATTCTTTAGCTCAGGATTGTCAGTCACATCATGGGACCAAGCCTGAAAATGCAATCACGCTTTCTGATCAGTTCTGCTGGAACAACCTGTTGTCTTTTATAATAACATTTCCGTTGGGAATATTCAGATGCAGAGGCTAAAAAGAACCATTTCATAGCATACAGACAGCTACACACGCAGTGACTTTGCATTTTTATCTTTTTGATTTTCCAGTGGGTGTACTTGCCTGTTTTTTTGTTGTTTTTGTGTTTTGTTTTGTTTGTTTGTTTGTTTTTTGAGACCACATCCATCTGCTTCGCACTTTCTACTGAAGCTAGTTTATGTGCAATAATTGCCATTAGAAATGTGGAGAAAAAGCTCATTGCACAAATGCATTGTTTTGCTCCTTTTAAAGTACACAGAAGCTACAAAACTACATGAGGCTGACTGATGGATGGGTTTATTTAATTATTACTTTCAGAAACATGTTCTCTATCTTACTCAAAGCAGGTGCAGGCTGTGACGTGGCATTTGCTCTGGTAATTATGCAGTTTTTTGTAAATAGCAGAACAAGTCAGGATGAAAGATAGCACTGCCCTCAGGTTGTAGGAAATTATTCAGCTTTCTCGTTACCAAATTTCAAATGATACGTGTAAATGATAAGGATGCTTTGATTCCCACTGCACCTTCTCCCTCACTCTCTACCCCCCCTCTCTCCTATGGCATAAAACTGGGAGAGAGAAGGAGCAGGACCAAAGGAGAGCTTGTGCTGCAGCTTGTGATGAATGTGGGAAAAGAGAATAAGAAAGCTCATTCAGGTGCTGTGCACTGTGATAGAGCATTACAGGGTATCGGGATGTGAAAATCGAAGTGGCCTTTTAGTAAGGCTTTTGCTTCCCAAGGTGAGGCGATGCAGCTAACCTTACAGCCATGTGCCCACAGACTGCTTTTGTTGGGTCTCCTCTGCTGCCCTCCATCCTCTGCTTCATCCTGTTCTTCTCCTGTGTTTGAAGGAGTAAGTACTTGGAGTTCAGCCCATTCTCCAGCTCCCCCATCCTGTGTTTCTTTCCCTAGACAAGGGATAAATATCAGATGTTGTGTAGGTTGCTGGGTGTGCTCAAATCCAGCTCTAAGGGGAAAACACCCAACAAGGAATGCCAGGGCCCCAGTCACCAGGAGGTCCTGCCACAGAGAAATGGGACCTCTAAAGAGCCTCTGTTGTCCTCAGCCTGTTAAATGTTACCTGAACAACTCCTTCCCTTGGGGTCCAGGGGCACTGCACGTGGCTCACAGCTGTCAACTATGTTAAGATTTGTATCTGAGGCTCCGAAGGAGTAGCTGGCCACTTTCACATTGATTTACAGATCAACAACTAAATCCTAGCCCTGTAAGCTGCTCAGAGCAGATCCACAAACAGCTCTCTTGAGTAGTGCTGAGCTCACATGCCTCCCGATGGCTTGAGCAATGAGAGGATGCATGACATCTCCAGCCAGTATTTCCAAACCTGGGTGCCTAAAGCTTTCCACCAGGGACAACAACATTTCCAAAGCCACCTAACAAGCTTGTGGACTTCTATTTGACCTCTCAGTTTGGTCCCTTTGAAATAGCTCAGGGCCACTAGCCACCCTGAGTCAATCCTGGGTAAAGAGCCACAGCCAGGCGATTTGGGGTCTATGCATTTCCACTCTTAGCTCAAGCTGCTACGTGCTGTCCGGTGTTTTATCAGATGTACTGAACACTTGCTCTTCCCTCTGAAATCAATAGAAATTGATGGTGTTTGGCACCTACTGAAAACACAGTCTTGCTACTGATGGCAGTGTGTAAATAACAGGTTCTGAAATAGGCACCCTTTGGAAATGTTAGCTCCTCTGCCCTATATCAAGTGTGCAATGAAAGGAGAATAAACCTGACAATGAAAATGTGCATTCAGTTTATATAAGAGCTTAACTGAACAATATAATATTTCCGTGGAAGGTGCAGAGTACGTATATGAATGAAAATCAGTTGATTGTTACCATGTGTCTGTCGAAAATAAGGTCATTCACAAATCTTAACATTTTATAGAGGGAAGGAATATTTTTTTTAATTAGGATTAAAAATATTATCTACTTAAAATGTGCCCATGCATATAGTTCTGGCATAGCCTATGGCAACACCTATAATTTTAAAATAAAACTTTTTTTGAAGAAGGAAGTAATTTTGAGTGATAACTAATTTAGATAGTGCTAATTATATTGGTTGGAACTTGCAAGGGAGCCAATGGATAAAAAGTTGATTAAAGCAAAGTTATAAAACAACAATAAAAATCCCTAGCTCTGTTCTTTAAGATGTTCTGAGCATTTTAATGTTTGTTCCTGCCTGCTCTCTTAGCTGGGCTGGAAAGTGAATGTTACCATACAGCTATTTGGAAAAAAAGAAAAAGAAAAAAAAAAAAAAAAAGAAAAAAAAAAAGAAAAGAAAAGAAAAAAAAAAAAAGGAGGAAAAATTAAGGCCTTTTAGTCCAGTTTAAGAATAATAAGCATATTCTACGACCTAAAATATTTCTTAAGGTGATGTAATAGGCTGTACAGTAATGTGACTTACCTGATCTGTTGTTTGTCTGTGGTTTGAACCAATGGTCAGTGTTACTGTGGCTGAGTTTAGCAAGGAGGAATTGCTGGTGAGATCTGTGAACTGTCTCCTGCAGCAGTGCAAGGCTTTGCCTGTGGTTGCTTTCTGTAGGTTCTTCTAAGTACGTCAAATATCCTCTCATGCAATGTAAATGCAGCTGGACACTAAATTTATATCATCTCTTCTGAAAGTGCACTCCCTGCTTGGATCCCATAGACCAAGAACACCTCAGGTCCACTCCCAGCTGTTTCATCTTTGGTTTTACAATCCACAGGGAGCCCTGCATCTGTGCTTGTTCCTAGCTGGACACATCTCTAATGTAGATATGGACAAAACCATCCATGGTTTTGTGGCCTGAGTCCATGGGCTGGACCCCAACAGTGGGGTAGTAGGAAAGGAAGAACACAGGCTTGACAGCCTGTCCATGTGGAAGCACCTAGGGTTGTTTCCCCAGGCTAAAATTCTACCTTTTTTCTATTTTTCAAGTTGTACTGCTAGGGAAATGAGTTTAACCGACCATAGCAGAGAGTGACCAAAGCACAGAACTCCTTGTGAGGAAGGAGAGAGACAAATGAAGACCAAGCTGTAGGTAGCACTAGTTGAATACCAATTCTGTTGATCACCTCATTCTGTTTCTCAAGCCATTTGTTCTCACCTAGGGTGAATAATTTACACAAGGAGAAAGTAAGCTTAGTGAAAGTTCCTGAGAAATCAGGAGGATCTGACTGAGCTACTAGAGGAAGAAGCTGCTGTTTTTACCTCAGCTGCTGGATCTTATCGTACTTTCACCCAAACACACATTTCTTCCCACCATGCTGTTACTTATGCTCAGAAATTTCTCCTATGAGACCCATGCTTTTGTGCTCTCCTTTGCTCACCTTTTGCTATTACTTGGAAATGGAAACAACCCAAGTTCTGGCATGGCATAGCTTTGTGCAGGAAGGTGGGCTCTTGCTGCCTGCAGGGAGGTGACCCTGGATCCCTTCTGCTGTTATTTGGTGGAGCATCCCAGAACTGTGCAATGCTATGAGGAGACACAAGTAGAAGGCAGCAGAAGAAAAAGAGGGCAGTATAAACACTCCTCTTTAGCAGTTGAATGAAGGTCAGGTTTTTGCATTTCAGGTAGCTTTCCTATGTAGAGAAACATCACTTTGCACAGCAGAAACCACACATGCCTGAAGATTTTGTGTGTAACACAAAATTCTGACTGTGAAGTGATGAGGCAATTTTACATTTCCAGTTCAACTTCATCAGCATTATTACCAGTGTTTCCAAGATTCATTTTATTTTGTTTTAGCACATATTTGTTTGATGCACAATCTATGGCATCCTATGAGCACCTGAGCATTTTGAAAGGATTCTGTTGGCAAAAAATATATATATTAAAAGAAGGGATAGGTGTTAAAAGAAAGGGAAAAATAAAGATATTTAATATACATCAGCTAGATTGTCTGTAAGCAGTCTGGCATAAGTCATCCTTTAATAGAGCTGTAAGAATAATTAATTTTTCAGTTCAGTGGTCAAACTGAAAACCTGTGAGGGAGGAAGGAGAGGAGGTGAGTGGGTGGGAAGAAACAAGGAGAAATGTTTGGGTCAACCTTAAGTAACAATTTCTCATTTTCTCTCACTGAAGCGAAACAAACACATGTATTATCTGTGCCTTTGAAAAAACCACCCTAGCTGAGTTTCTGAACAAAACCTTCCTCAGGAAGGCCTGAAGATCCTGCCTAGATGATGGTGACAGAGAACATCTTTACTTTTCTGAAATTTCTCCTTCCCCTTTCCTTTTCTGGCCAAACCCACTCAATAAATTTACCATTAGTGTGCAAAGACCGTTACTAGACACATATTTTATCAAAACCTGCTGTCCAACTTCAATCTGGTTCTGCACAAGTGTTTTTCAACCCTTCCCAAACTGTGGACCTCATAAGATACTTTCTGCTGAAAGCAGCCCCCCTGGTTTTAAGTCTACTAACAGTAAGTTTACTTTTCTCAATAATCTTTTCAAGTGTGTTTCAAAAGGAGTCTCCAAGCTCCCAGGAGTATGTTGCTCAGAATAATAGACATATTGTGGATAAGGCTATGGAGTATCTCAGAAGACCTGCGTTCTTCTTCATGCCTCTACCATGAATTGTGGTACAGACCTGGTTGCATCTTCCTCTTCTTACATCTTGTAGGGGCCGCTTATTTTCACTTTATTGCAAACAAACCTGACCAAAAATAAATGTGTATAGGTGCAGGAATGATAAACTCATAAGGGTGTGTTTCTTTGTGGGAAACCAAGAAAGATCCTAAAAATCAGAGACGCATTAAAACCATACAAGGAAAAGAGGTTGCTATAAGAAAAATCTTTGAAGGGGTATTATCCAATTAGTACTGATATCTCTGCTAATATGGCAGCAATTAAAATGTTGTTTGTGAAATAAATAGGAGAAGACCTACATATTCTTTGGACTTACTTATGAATAATGCTCTAATATCTGGTGGAATAATTATAATGAAGCTGTAAGTATTCTCTCATCAGTTGTTTACTGAAATAGCAGTCTATTTAATCAGTAGCAATGCATTCAAGGTGACTAAATATTAAATATGATTGGCAGCTTATTGCTTGGACTAAAACGATTAAGTAACATGAGAAAGAAAGTGACAGGTGACTTCAGTCCCCTCGAGGAAACATGCCCCAGCCAGGAAATGGGTTGAGACTTCTAATAATATTGGTAACAAATAAGTGCTGAAATGTTTGCTTGCAGCAGTCAGCCTGGAAAGGAATGCAAATCCTGTTATACATCTTTTTCATCTTGGTGAGGTTGCAGTGGCAGCACTCGCCAGCTCTGAGGTACCGTGCATTTTAACTATCCTGCAGAGACATGCACTTGCTTGAGAAGTGTCGGACGGCCATGCCAGCAAAGCCACTTGAATCCTCCATGCTGAAGCAAATGCAGCTATTGCTGCGCAACTGGCTGAGCCACCCAGGACTGATGCACCACTACCTGCACAGTATTCCACATTCACCCTTTGCGAGGGTTATTACATATCCTATTGGTTTGGATTCAGATAGACAAATGGGGCCAGGGTGAGGGATGAATTGCAAATCGATTCCAGGAGCCTTCAAAGGTCTGCGTGAATTGGCACTTGCCCCATGCCCTGATCCAGAGTTGCTTGCTGCAGCTGTGGAAAGGAGTATAGCAAGCAAGGCACTTCCATCTAACTCTCTCTCAGTGATCCTGTATCTAAGCTTCATCTCCAGTGAAAGCATTTGCTACTTCAGCAAAGTCCATGTTTCTATTTTTAGAGGGCTGGGGCTCCTAAATCTAATGTGAGCTTCCACTCCAGCCTTCATTATGTCCTAGTTTTGTGTTAACTGTGTGCTAATGCTAAATCGAAGCTGAGGTGAGGACAAATGTGTGAGATGAACACGCTGAAGTATGCAATGGTGTCACCTTCCCCTGGGCCACATCCTGATAACCTCACTGGAGGAGTATTTGGCTCCCTGGCAGGCCCCAGTCAAAGCACCACTCATCTTTATTGGCCATGACAAAAGCTCACGCTGTAACTGGAGGGCCCCAAATTAAAACAAAGAAATGGAGGCAAATGCTGGAATAAGAAACTGACTGGGGTCATGCAGAATATCCATAACTGGCCTAAAATCTGAGTCCAACTCTTCTGCCTTCCTGCCCAGCACTGTCTTTTCTATCTGGTCCTTCCAGGTTCTCATGAGCACCTCCCTCCTTTCTGGCTCAGTGGAATAGGTGCTGAACCTTGAATCTGCTGCAGGACACTGCTGCAATCATTGCTGCTGCTCTTGACCACTCTCAGCTGAGGTAGCCCTAGTAAGGAAGTGGGGGAGCTTGCGGTAGCTACAAGGGCAGCAAGAGACACATTTCTCTCTCCTTGTCCCTAATGGGATCCTAAGTGTCGTATAGACATGAGTGTCAATGCCCTTTTACACAGAAAATAGAGAATGAATTCCAAACAGTACTGGAGACAGCTGACCCTTTTAGCACAATGCTTAAATATTCTAGTGCTGTGCCAAGGCAGCATGTGCAGAGTAAATATTTTAATCCCTAATTAATCACTTTGGTTAGATTGGTAAAACAGAAGTCTAATGAAAATAATTTGAAATTTCCTTCATGAATAATTGCATTGTTCAGGGGATTCTGGGAAGAGTCAACTGGCTGACCTTCCATTCTTGGGCTGCTCTATTGCTATGAGACTTAATTTGTGTCCTTCAACCCTTTTCAGTCACCGTCACGAGATTAGAAATACCTTTCATGCAGTTTAGCAGCAACTATGCAAAAGGACAGTGCAGTCAGCAGAGAGGTAAGAAATTAGCACATGCTTCCCTGTGGTGAAGCACATACAGTATGGCACATAGGACAGGGGCAAAGCTTCTTTTCCACTCTGTGTTCCTTTATTACGTCCTGAGAATGATGGATTGCATCGTTTATTGAAGTATTCATGGCCATTTTTAATTAGAGATGTGAGGTCTGCGGGTGCCAGGGCTTTGCGTATTTGCAGGATCGGAAAAGAATTTGCTTGTCGATAAGAGTTGGTGACCGGCCCCGTGATTCATCCTGTGGATTCCTGGGAATTCATTTCCTCCTGCAGGTCCTGTCTTTCCGGTGGTCTGGTGTTAGTCTCCAGTCCTGTCTGTGTAGGAGCTAGCCTGACCCGTCCAGTGAGAGCAGAATTACTCCCTCCATCCTGCTTCAGCTTGCATTTCTCTACAGACCAGCTACAGTCCTCTGTGGAGCAATGATTTACACGCAACAAGGTCTGTGCTTGTTCCACGGGGAACTTTGCCTTTGCTAAAAAACCCACAACATACTGTCCTCTATCTCAGTACCTCAGTTGCTGCTTTTATGGAAGCAATGCATGGAGTTTACATGGCTTGTATCCTCATCAGCTGTTGTTTTACCTAAGGGCAGCACAGGCCACTGTTCAGTTCTGAATTTGACCACTGGGCTCATCCCAGGTGTCCTCTACTACTGGGACCACTCCAGTGCATGGTGAGGAGAGCAGGGTGAGCAGTGCACTTCCACATTTGAGGGGTTTGCATGTGAGATGAGGTATTTCTCATTTTCTCAGATGGGTGTTCAAGAAAAGGTTGGACCTGGTGCTCATGGTTTAATGGGTGGCATTGGTGGTAGGGTGATGGTTGGACCAGACAATCTTGGAGATTTTTCCAACCTTAATGATTCTAGGATTTTGTGATTTAATACATACCTGACTTTCTTTGAAAATCCTTTGTAAGTGATAAACAAATGAACATTCAGTTACCATTATGGCTCGTTTAATACAGCACGGCCTATTTCAGGTGTTGCAGAAATGTACGTAAGGAAAGTGCCTGCTTCTCTCCTCTGCTGCAAGGAGGGTTGAGATAAATAGTTGGGTTGGGTGTCTTTATGCAGTCACTTGACCCCTACAGAGAAGTGGCATGGTGTTGAGGATAGAGGGGCAGGAGCACAATGTATAGGAGCTGGATTTCTGGCTCAGGGAGATGAGGAAGATGGAGGGGGAGTAATTCCTTCCAGCTCAGAGGAGTGCGCAGACATTTTATAAGCAGACATGGAACATAGAGCATGTGGTAGGAGGATTGACAAGGGCAAGGGGGCTTGGATCCTGATTTAGAAGATGGTTGCTACAGGGGAGGAGCAGAGCTATGAGTATGGGTCTGAGCTTCGGGAAAGTGAAAGATTTGGTAGAAACTGGGGCCAAGAAGCTTGGTGTCCTTGCCAGTGCCTCTTACAAGCAGAGGGTGCATGTGAGCACAGCTCAGAACAGCAGCCAGTGAAAAATTTCACAAGAGTTTTCTGTCTATCGAATGAATGATTTTTTGAGATGAACAAATGTAAAACTTTGATTTTATTTTAAAGGACAATTAATAATCTCTGTTCTTCTGCTAGTAGCTTTACCTGAGGAAGCCAAACTTTTTTCTATGATTATCACTTCATAGCATCTTGCAGTCTTCCCTTTAATTTACCTTTTTTTTTTTTTTTTTTTTTTTTTTTTTTTTTTTTTTCCCCTCACACATTCACTATTTTACTTCTCTATTCATCTGTGCAGTTGACGCTTATCAGCCATGGAAATTTACAGATATTAAATAAGCTACAGGAGGGCTCTGATATTGTTCCCTCAATGCAAGAGAAACCTATTGAGAACTAAGGGAAAAATTATTAATGAAAATGGAATGAGAAGACTATAAAGTTCAAACAAAGTGTGTTGCCTTCCTCACAAGATTTGGATGCATGCAAAATTTCATGAATATTACTCATAAAATGGTATACAATTTCTCATCTTCAGCAAAAGCATTGTTGGAATATTTTCATTCAGTGCACAGTATATTGGATGATAATGATAATTAATGTACCGAACCATTTAACAAGGAGATAATAAAGGATATGAACAGTTTATTATAAAAAAGTGACCCCTCTCCACAGGATTTGAACTTACAACTTTTGACAATATGAAAGAGAGCCTCTACCCTCTGGGCTAGAAAATGTCTTCTCCAGTTGAAATGAAGATCAGCTCACATGGCTGAATGTCATGGAAACAAACCTTGGTTTTGTGAGTTGAAAACAGGGAAGGACACTAAATCTGTAAGAGTCTCCAGCAATAGGATAAATATTTAGCAACTTGATTTTTTTTTGGGTGGTTATGTCTGCACCAAAATGGAAGATAAATCTTAAGGTCTTACCTCTCCACTACAAAGCTGATGCTCAGCATGGTGCAGTCTATCTATGTGATATGTAAATTAAAACTAAATAAAACCAAGTCTTCCTCGTGAAGGAAAAAGTACAGAGACTCCTTGGAAGCCAGTGGAGCTTTTGCCCATGTGGAAGATGCCTGCAGACTTCCACCACAAGGAGCAATAGGAGCTTGAAGTAAAGCAAAATCACAATGTGCAATAAACCAGCCTTTACTTTAAATCCCGCCTGGTTTCAGTATCATCTCAAGGTGAAATCCATGTATTGCCCCTAAAGCCAGGCCTTGTTGACCCAAGAGGGTCAACCTGCAGTGGAAATGAACAGTCTGGAAGTTTAAGGGGTAGGTATCAGAAAACAAAGGTTAAATCCATGTTTGCCTATTAGCAGAGCCAGTAGGGTCAACCAGGCAACATCGGAACCTCCTGAGTGTATAGGATCTTCTAGGAGATTCAGGTTTTCTCAGTGACAACCAGATTTCCTCCAAGAAAAAACAACAAACTGAAAAAATAAAAAGACTCAGATTCCTTTGCAATTCTTTCATATATTATTATTTTGTCACAAAGGAAGTAAAAGAGAACAGATAAAGTTAAAATCATCTCTGCTTTTAACATGGATTTGCCAACTTGCACTTTTGCTCTATATTGAGGGAAACAGAATAGAAGTATTGCTGAATATAGCCAGAATACCAAACTGAACCAAAATCATAGTGAATCTAGGAGGATGAAATGACCTTCATGGCTTCAAAACCCACCCTGAGCTGTGATTTGATCATGAACAAACCTGTACCAGTCCAGAAGAGAGAACTGAGCAAATACAGACACACAATGATGCAGAATATTGACCCAGCACTGGCAAACATGGACCTTATTTATAGTATTGACCCAAACAGAGGGAGAACCAAATGCTGTCCTGAAATTCAGAGCAAGTGCCGCTGCTAATATGGGACTATTGCTAACCTGAACCTTGTCCAGAATATTGAACAGAGCACGGAGAGCGCTGAAATCCTGGGTGAAATCCAGACAATGCTTTTGCAAATTAAAAACTGGCATGTCTGAGAAAGATAGTCAAAAACTACAAAGGCACAGGCAGCCTGGTGCTCTGTGCAGCCTGCTCACTAAAACTTGCTGCTCGGGGTTCCTGGAGAGCCATTTTAATTGGAAGTGAGAGCGTCTGTAGCAAAAGGTTGGGAAGTCCTGCTCTAATTGACTCTTTCTGGGGTTAACTGTTGCAAAGAACGAGTCAGATCCCAGCTCTGCCGCGAGCACCAGGAGTCAGTCCTCCCCCGTCATTAATTACTTTGGTTGCGTTTCTTCATCAGCGCCGCTTGGATCTATCAGCCAGATCCCTGGCGCCTCGCCAGCACCATCACTCTGACTAGATAAAATGCACCGCGTGGGGAAGGGGAGGGCAAGCCTTGCTTGTTATTGCTTCTCCCTTTGATGCTGAATTGGTTGGGTTCTCCTACACGGACCTTTCTGTATGGCTGCCTTCTCTCACAGAGCCACAGGGTTGTTGTCATCGTGGCTTTTGTTTGGTTGTTTCTGTAATTGACCTTCCAGAATTTTGGGGGGTTGTAAGCTAAATGAATGGATTCCTACAACTGGCCTTGTTTGGACACTTCCCAAAATGTCAGCTAATCACAGATCTTGATGTGGCTGTAAATTAAGGTAAAGTTGAGGACAGAGACCCTTGAGACTTCTCCATGCTAAATCTGCCTGTAATGCTCACTGTGAAGCACCTGGAGGTGGGACTCCGTCTGCACCTGCACATTTCATGGAAAACAGGGGCCTGCAGAGCCAGACAAATTGCAGACTTAGAAATAAGGGCTTGGTGAGTCTAGGTCCCAGCAGGGCAGGGGGAAAGGAGCAACCTGTGCCCCAGAGCATAGAGCTGTTGTGTCCCACCCTGCCCAGGTCTGCTGCCCACACATTTTCTTTGGCTTTTACAATGAGTTTTCATCCCCTTGTCCCGGCAAGATTTTTTCAGCTGAAGGGTGATGGTTCTGTCCTTTCCAGGGTGGCTGCCACTTATTCCATGCCATTCCTAGGGACCCCTCACCAGGCATTGAGGGATTTAAGGGAGAAATGATGTCTCACTTTCATACTGGACTTCTCTTGTAGGCAGAGGGCAAAGCTAGGACCTTTGTACATGCTGGCTGCTGCATTCATTCCCCTGTGAAGAGAGGTTTCCCACAGGAGAGGAGTTATGAGAAGTGAGCACCTGGCTACTGAACTGGGGGAGCTGCTGGATGTGGGGATAGGCACGGCTCTTTGCTTGGATCAAGCAGTTCAAGTCCTCTCCACTGCCATTTGCTTTGTCAGAGGGAGGATGAAAAGCAAGCGCCGCCGGTTTCAGCTTTTTGATCTCTTAGATTATGTTGTCTCACCATGAGACCAGTCAAGGGGGAGAGGCAGGGTGAACCCAGAACAATCACAGCACATTTACTGTAAAGGATTACTTTTTTTTCTTTTTTTTTTTTTTTTTTCTTGGAAATTTCACCACTGACTTTAATTAAGTTCTTCCAAAAACAACAAATGCACAAGGCATTAGAGAGGGAAAGGGTACGTATGCCTGTGTGTGGTTGCTGAATGGGGTTTTTGCAAGTTTTCCTTCATCTAATGAAAATTTGCTTGGCCATCTCCAAGCTTCAGGTGGGCTGCTACCTCATTGCATGGCCCCGAGATCACACACTCGTGCCAGATGGCGAGAGCAGGTGAGGGTAGCCTTTCGCTATTAATGACCCTATATTCCATGCAAAGCATGCACAAGTTGTAAAAGTCATGCTATATATTGCTAAGACCTCCTGTGATATGACTGTATTAAGTTCTTTAAATATTCTCTTTGGGTCATTGATGGCATCTCTGTTATGCACTGTGCCTGGCACAGCGGGGCCTAATTCACTGCCACAACCCCTAAAGGTGCTGCTGCTACTGCTGCTACCAGTCCTGCTTGTAAAATGCGTTATCTGAAAGCACCTCTTCCCCAGCAGGACATTTTCAGAGCAGGTTGCTCACGATCTCTGCAAAATAGTGTGTGTTTCAGTGGTCTGTGCAGGGGTTATTAATCAAGGATGTCATGAGCTCTCAATGAAACAAAGTCTTTGGACGTGGGGACCCAGAAAAATGGACACAGTGTACTTGCAAAATGTTCTTAGTAGCACATGTGAATTTCTTTGCACTCAAATTAAGCAGGATTAAAGCAGCTAAACTGTTGTTGCTCAGTTCTCTTGGATCATGTGACAAAGCCTGAATCGCTTTCAGTCACTGGTATAGGCCTAAGTCAGTCCCTTGATCTCCAAATTAATTTTTGAATTGAATGATTGTGTGGAGTTTTTTGTCCTAATTGAGTCTTCAAGTGAAAAATGCTTAGCAAACAGATGGAAAACTGAGGACAAAAGACTCCATTATGTAATAAAAAAAGGGAGAGTTCACTACAACAGTTTGAAATTAGTACTTGGAGGTTCTATTTATTTTTTTCTTAATAAAATCCCAAACAGTAAGCGATACACAGTGTGTTTTGCACAGCTTGGTAGAAAAGCATGAAAGAGGGAGAAGGTGGAAAATTCGTACTGGCAGCTCTTGTAACGGATAATACAAAGTGTCTGAGTAATTTATTGATCCACTCCTCATTTTCCTTTTATTGATATGGCAGAATCAACAGTTTTCCCAGGAGGAAAAAGGTACTGAGTGATAGCAATGCAAAGCTTAACGTTAGGTCCCATGTGTTTCTGAAAACCCCAAAATCCCCCCCGAGAAACACACAGGCTTCGTTCAAGTTCTGTCAGACCCTTGGGACACCCCAAGATTTTCTTGTTGTTCCTCTGACACTGGGAGGTAACTCCCTACATCTTCAGCAATAAGCTAATGAGTTTTATAAGTATACTGAGGGGGTCTATACGAGGTCAGGATTCTTCTGTGGGAGGCACTACATGTCCACTGCACCCCAAAATTTGCATTTTCCATACTCAAATGAAGGGTGATGGAGGGAGAAATGGGTGGCAGGCAGCTGGGCTGGTGAATGGAAGTGCACCAGGGCTTATGGCTCACAGGAGATGTGGCAGAGACAGGCACACAGCTCCCACCTCTCTAAGGACAATAAATAAACTTTTTCTTTTCTTTTCTTTTCTTTTCTTTTCTTTTCTTTTCTTTTCTTTTCTTTTCTTTTCTTTTCTTTTCTTTTCTTTTCTTTTCTTTTCTTTTCTTTTCTTTTCTTTTCTTTTCTTTTCTTTTCTTTTCTTTTCTTTTCTTTTTTCTTGTCTGTGGAGTCATGAGATGTTTGGTCTCAAACATGTGTCCATTGCTGTTGTTATTAGTACAGTATTGGGCTGGAAAGAGGAGGAACTAGATGGAGCTTTTTCAAAGTGCTCATGCTCATTCCCAGGTACAGAGCTAATTAACAGCCCTCTCTGCTAACTAGCAAGACTAAATGGGATTTATTGATAAGTAATGAGTTCCAATTAGAAATCCAGGTTAAAATGAGCCACTATTTAACCAGCTGATTCCTTCATTTCCTGGTACTAGCTGACATTGCTCTTTGCTCACGAAATCCCTTGTGTTGCTTGCCATACTTCTAATAAGAAGCTCAACACTGTTTGTAATGATTACGTTACAACAGGTAGGGCACATATGTTTGCTAGCTCTATAGCTCCTGTAGTCCTGGCAACTGAATATTTTTAAAGTTTCCTGTTTTTTGATCATCACTTAATATTATAAAGTAGAGAGAAACCAACCAAACAACAATTAATTTTCTTTCATCGTTGTGAGAAGGCTGTTGAGGTGTAGAGGCAACCAACACAAGAAAGTTAAGAGCTGTCTTTCTGTACCTTGGCATTTGCTTCTATGTGCTGCTGCTACATTTGGAGGAAGTTTCATAATTTTCTGGCTGGGTGGAGGTTGGACAGGAAACATCACTTTATTCTGGGCTCTTCCATGGCCCTGCATGGTTTGGTCCTCTACATGTGATCCATGGAGCTGTTGAGTTCTTTTGGGGCATTGCTCATCAATACTACAAAAGTATGATTCAGCTTATTCAGAAATATATGTATGTATACATACATCAACTTTCCTGATATTTATTTATTTAGGAACAATAGAAAGGGTCTGGCCAAGTGTGTCCATATATGTGTGAAGGGAATTTTCCTCAGTGAAGCATCTGGAAAATGCTTGGGATTTACCAATCTTCACAGAAATCTGCATGCTATCAAGTCCTTCTTCTGGCCCTCATGCCAATGCTGGCATTTATCTCTCACTGGGATCTTGCTGTGCTCCTGTTGGAGTAAAGGGAAAGCTCCTGCGCAGGGAGAGGGAGCAGGAGGGTCTGGGCTATAGACTGAAGGGGAAAGCTCTGCTCCTTCTCTGGGTGTCTGCCAGCGCACCCCACAGGTCTCCACATCAGAATCAGTAAATTAACTTTCCTTTGTTTTAGTGATTTTCCTGAATGAGAAGTTTGGGGAAGGTTTATTCTCATTTTGCCTGAAAAAACAGCACATGAATCGGGGAGGAACAGATCTAGTCTTTCATTAGAGATCAGACTCTGCAATGTCAGCGGTTGTTTCTTGCCATTGCAGTGTAAAACCCTTTTCCCTTTCACTTCACATTATTTCTTTCTGCAGAATGCTTTCAGTGCAGATAATGCACACGAAGGTACAATACAGCCAGTTGTCTGAGAAAAGAAGCCTGTTTTCTTCTAGTGGGTGGTAGGTAAGAATTACTAATCCAATCTGCTTGAGTTAACGCAAAACAAGGATTAGGGTAAAGTTCCCGAATATGTTAATCTTCCTTTATAGAAGTAAACTTTAGCACTGCTATCAACCCCATGGTTTATAGTTCATGGGAACAATGAACCAATTAAACTGGAGCAGAAAAAAATCTTGCACAAGTTTTCTAATTGTTACCTAATACTTCGAATTCTTTTGATTCTTAATTATTTGCCACTGTGTCATAGGCACAGGAAATAAAACGTTGTTTATTATTCATTAGACTGTTTCTAAACATATCCATAATTAACTGCATCTTATTGTAGTTGTTCTTTTCATCTCTGCTTCTATGAAAGTAGGTATTAAATGACACGTAAGGTCCTGGGTTGCTGATATAATTGTTGGCAGCACAAACTGACGGATTACTGGAATGGTTGTGCCTATTCATAGTCCAATAGTTGTGGAAAGAAGCAGAGCCTGCGTGAAGAAAAGGACAGGGTCATTCAGAAGTGTTTCTCTTAGGTATTGGAAAAGAAAGATTATTTTATTTAATTTTTATACACGAACACTCAACAGAAAAATTTCTTCTGGCTTTACAGAAGTAGGCCCATCCAGAAAAGCCTTAAACACTGTTTTAGCCCTTAGTTGATTTCCAAAATATTTGTACTTGTTGCTGGATCATACTTATTGCTCTTATTTATAGCATTCAACATAGCTGGGAAAATATTACTGTGTGTTCTGGATTTTCTTCTGCATGTAAGATTTCTGTCTGGGGAACAGAGGATAGGGAGGATAGTTGGGCTTACTGTAAGGGATAGAAATGTCAAGGATTTACTTTTAAATGCTAAAGGGTCTTTTCTGCTGTCAATACCTGCATGTGAATCTTAGGCACATCAATTAGAGAAAAGTTGTCCTAAAGCAAAGGTTGTGATGTAGGATTTCAGCAGCTTCCTTGCCGATGGGTCAGAAAAGCCAGCTTCAATTTAGAGTAATAATGGATATCTTACGTGTAACCTGTGTTTGACTCTTGTAATAAGTGAAAATTGCAGCAGGCATTCAGGGTTGCATTTGTAGCGTTTGTATGTACCCATGGCTGTTAGAGATTGAATACCATAGCAATAAAAAAGAAACAGTATTTCTGGGAGGTTCTGATGAAGTTCTGGAAACCTCAGTGACTTATCAAGGATTTAAATACATGAAAATGAAGGGAAGTGGCACTCCATGAAGTCTTGTGCAAGAATAGATTTTTGTCCACAATTTCATAACCAAACTTTTTTTATTTTTTTATTTTTTTTTATTTTTTTTTAACATTTCATACATATATGAACCATAAAGATTCAGTGAGATTTATAAAAAATAGTTTAGAAGGAAACATGTCCGTTGCAGGACACAATGAATATTGCAATCAGTTTACTAAGTCATGTTTATAACACTCTTGGTTAGCAGAATTGACTTCTAGGGAATGTAATAGTGCATACCAGGCCAGTGGGTCAAGTATGGTCATCTATAGCTATAAGCATCTATAAGCTGTGCCCATAAAATACTTCTTTAGTAAAAATTTTGTCAATCTTTATATCCCTTTGGTGTAGACTGCACACGAGTGCAAGGCACGGGCCTGCCTCCTTCATGCTGCAGTTAACTCCCCAGCAGGAAGCAGGGGCTCCTCCAAGGCAGCAACCCAGTCCTTTCACCCAATTCCCTTGATTTCTGCATCTCACCTGAGTGCTGCTGCTCAGTTTAGTTAGAAACAGAGTTTGCACAAGCCAGAAATGCAGCCAGGAAGTCTCCCCCCGCTACAAGTGCACTTGCTGTTTTCTGAGAGCGCAGAAACACGCTCAGCTATGGGGTGGCAGGTGAAGTGCAATGGGCTGGAGACACAGAAGTGTGAACAGGAGCACTCCCAAGCCACAGCGTTACATCCTTTGGAGCACTGCCCTGCTCCACCGAGCTCCACCGTGCCAGGGCCCCATCCTGCCAGCTCCAGAGCAGACCCGCAGCCGCTGGGAGCCAGTGGGAACAGATGGCCCTCAGTGCTTGGCAGCATTAGGCCCCAAACCCCAGGTCTTTTTTTTGTTGTTGTTGTTTTGTCTAACCACCAAAAATTGCTTTTGTTTCCTGAGTGGCAAAGCAGCAGCAAAAACAAGGTGGAGCGAGATGCACTGGGCTCACCCGGCTGCTTTTGTACGTTTGCAAAAGTACCAAGTCCTCTTTGCAAAGTCCCCTGGTGCACAGCACAAACAGTCCAAGTCTGAGGCTGGGGGACTTTTCAAGCTTGTATCCCTGCTGTGGCATATAACGAACAGACAAAAACCCCTTTCTGCAACCTCCGCTGGCTGCGACATTTGTTGGTATCTGTGGCTCTGATTCACCCTGCTTTGTGCAACACTGGTACTAATGTAACTGTATTGTGGCAGGAGACTGGAGAGGGCAGCGGATCACTCGCTTGAAAACATGACCTTTTAATTTAAACAAAAGACTTGAAAAATGAAAGTGGGTCTTAAATGCAGTTTAATCAGTCAGGCGAAAGATGTCTAATGAAGCTGCCAGACAGATTTGTAGCCAGACTGTCACTTTACCCATCATGTTTACAGCCTCCAGTGGTGAGATTAGGACAGGGTGAAGGCACAGTCTATCCAAATTTCCCCAGTCTGCTCCTCTACCATGTCTGTAAGTTTTGACAATTTGACAAATCATTTTGCTGCGTTGTCTCTAGACCCAGGAGAGCTGAGCGTGGCATTCCCACCCATGACCACGGCTGAGCGCTGCCTGACACAGGGAGAGAAGACCCAAAGGGATGCTGCAGTGCTGCAGAATTGAGGTAAAAACCCTTTAAGACTTTCTGCTTTATGCCATTTTCCTCCCAAGGGATCTGTGCTGCAGGCCCTGCCTCTTGTATAAGGACAGAAAGGACAGATAAATAGTTTCAGAGCAATTTTTACCATCTGGATTCCCTCTGCTGTGAATCGGTGGGCTACTTTTCACCAGGATCTCTATTTCTTATTTAAAGCCACTGGGATGATGCAGTTATGAATCAGGCAGCTGCAAAAGCATCCAAGCAGTTGCTGCTATATCAGAAGAGACCTATGCTAAGAAGAACTGGCTTTAATGAGAAATAAGTTAGAATCCATCCCCACAGCTACAATTCCTGCGTACGTGACTATTGAAGCAGTGATCGTGCATTTCTCACTGGTACTGCACCGATTTCCAATTAGCTCTCCTCTACGTTTTGGGATGTACAATAGGTATTTATTTTGCAGGGAATACTTGCTACCTAAGAAGTTTTTGTTGCTGCCTGTTGTAGAAACCAACCCCTCCGCTTATCCACAGGCTAAGCACGGCTCAGACACGCGGCGTCTGAGCTCCCCGCACAGTCACGGCGGTGAACTTAGGCTTGAACAGGAGGAATTGCCTCTCTGCAAGATGAGAGGGGATTCATTTTCCATGCTAGCTCTTTCCTGGGGGGCTTTGCCAAGAAGAGAAAAACCACTTGCGGTTTTCTGTCTTTTCACCATTTTTTTTTAAAAGAACATCAAAGTTATCACTCCTGCTTTCTCACCATAATCCCGCAAATCCTAATGTACGTCTCTCAGTCCTTTCATGCTAAAAGCACAAGTGCGTGTGTTTTGCAGCATTTAGTAGGTTGCAGACAGTTTCCGCATTTGCATACACACTGTGGCACTAAAAGAGCCAAACCAGGAAAAGTAGTTCAAACTCAAACATATACGTGTGTTTTTTTCTTGGGTACTTTAAAGCCGATTATTATTTAAAAAGTCACTTATGTGACGTGATGTCTAATTCTGCATCAGTGGAACAAGACAACTGGACAAAAATTACTTTTCTAGGATTTTTTTTTCTCCCCCTTTCCTCAAACATTTTTTCAAACTTTCATGCTTAGCAAAAAACCCCTCTGTAATTGTCTTGTCATGATTATAGTTTTTCCCATTCACTGCCGCTTTACATGGAAGCCCCAGGAAAAGAATTCTTAAAAATTAAATTTCATGCTTGCATGTGTTTCTGTGATCTGCAGTGTGTATGATCTCTGAGTGGAAAACTTCTCTAAAAATAAATGGATTACCCTTGCTCTGACGCTGTCTGATGTCTCCGGAGCAGATACCGCCGCTCGCCTGTGATCTCCCGCCCACCGCAATCGGGGTGACAGGCGTTGAGGCGAGGGCCGGGCGGCGGCGTGGGCTGGGGGAGCGGGGCAGCCCCGCCGGGGCTTGCAGCAGCTTGCTGGTGTAGGACAAAGGGTTGACCTTCCATGCACAGCAAGGGAAGAAGCCTCGTCGCTTGGTTCATGGGGAGAACCAACGGCTTTCCACCCAAAAGATGGTTTTGAAGGGTGTTTTCTGTGCAGTCCTTCTTCACAGAGGTTTCTTGCAAGGGTTTTGGCTGGGTAGAGGGGTCTGGTTTGGGGAATATGTGGAGGTGGTGGCTTGGGGTGCACCCATCACATGGTGTATGCAGGGCATCATCCAAACCCTCCACAGCAATCAGTAAGGCACCCATGGAGTCTGAGGGCCTGGGCCTGCCCCCTCGGGCTGTAGGGCTCCCTGGCCTCTGCAGTGCCCGGCCCTGGACTGGGCCTGCAGGTGGTATTGCAACACAAGAAATAAATACCAATAGAGGCCAAAGGATCCATCCAAAATACCACTTTCAAGGTTTTTCTTCTTGTCTTGCAGCCCCATCTTACTAGCCTTCTTCCCACATGAGCACGCTCTTTCGGAGGTGGGAGCAGCAGATGCAGCACAAGCCACAGCGAGCGCCCTCCTCTTTCCCTACTGCCCGACTGTTTTGGGATGGGTTTTCTGCCTCGAAGTTGGAAATGACTTTGTAAGTCCTTGCTTCTGCAATGCCACCCTGCAGTGGCACCTGCCAACCGAGCCAACCGGTGCCCGCAGGAAGACACAGCATGTCCCTCTTTGGCATGGCTGCATCAAGTCCTGACCCACATAAGTAACAGTCCCTGAAGGGCTACCTTGAAAAGGGATTAGGTAGAAATGGGTAGGAAAAACCACTGAGCAGCTGATAGCAATAACACATTCGCAGGAGCGGGGAGGCTGGTCCGGTGACTGAACACCAGACTTGGACTCAGGAGATCAAGGTTTAATCCTCCATTCTTCCACAGATGTTGGCAAGTCACCTAATCTCTCTGTGCCTCAGTTCCCCATCTGTAAAAGGCAGATAGTGGTGGTTCTTTTGTCTGCACTGTCTGTTTAGATTTCTAAGTTTTTGAGGGCCAAGGATGTTTCTTCAGGAGGGTGTTTACAGCACCTACCTCTGTAGGGGAAGTCATACTGAAGCCTTCCATGCTACAAATGATGATTAATAATAACAATATCAGTCCTTTAATCATCAGGGAACTCATGCTCTGTTGTATCAAAATTAACAATTAGTACACGATCAGAGCTTTAATTGAAGTTGAATAAATACTTTGTGTAATGTCAAGGGCATTTCTAGGGAACTTCTCCATGGGGTCTGAGGGCAATCTTACTGTGATATGCATCTTTAGACGACCACAACAGTATTCCTGTAATATTTAAGAGCCATTTTCAAGTTGGGTGGCAGAGCAGAAGTTGTAGTGAGGGCACTTCTATCAGCAAGAGATGTTGACAACAGTTTTGCTGTGGCCCTTCCCAAGCCACTGTGCATTCAAGAGAAATCAGACAAACTCCTGCAATGTGACAACTCCTGGGAAAAAAACTGGGAACACCTTCCTTTCCGTTGCCCAAAAACTCTGGGCTGGATGCTGTTGTTCCTAGACTAGGGAACCTATCACAGCCCATATCAGCCAGCTTACTTTTCAGAAGGAAATTGCACAAAGTAACTATTTCTAGAACTTTTCCCTTGCTGCCATGCTCTGAGATGAAAGTTTAATATTTTGAAGACTGTTCGCTCTTCTTTCCAGGGGGAGAGAATTGGTATCTGTCCTGATTATACTTAGCATCTACTGGAGTCTTCACTGAGGTTAAAAGGAAATTTCAGCAGGTAGGATTATCTCCAACAAGTATTATATCCTGCCAAATTGTGTTTGGATTTTGCTAGACTTATTTACTTGTTCACAACACCCAGGGAAGCAGAGACTTTTTTCCTGTAAAGAATTTGGCTGTGTTTGAAGACATGGGAGCTGTGTTTTCGAGATGAATCAGACTCAGATTGACTTTGGGATTTGACATAATATTGATTTACTGACTAACCTCGCTGTTCTGCTGGACATGCTGTGGCTTTTGTGAGCGACGCTGAGCTATTACAGGGCTGCAGGAATGCTTTCTGGTGGTGTGTTTGGTTTAGGACAGTTCAGCTGAGACTTTTATTATTAACTAGTTTATATCTATGCCCTGGCTCCTGCCTTGTCTTCAGATCTGTGGGATGTGCTGAACCTCTCCCTGCTTTTCCTCCCTCTCTCCGTCTAAGGTCTTATCCTGTCTCCTCCTCTGACTTTTACCAAGAGTAAAAACATCAGTGAAAATGCAGGCCAGGTTGTGATGCCTTTACTGATGCTTCTGCAGACTTCAGCCCCGTGGTCTTTCATCCATCTCTTATTTTTGCTATTGCTGTTCTTTCTCTAGTGCTTCTCTCTCTTATACGTGTCCCTGCTTTCCAGCTCTTCCCATCTTGCTAAGCAGCCCTGTACCCTACTTTTATTAATGAGATGCAGGCATGTTAGTAAGCTCCAGGCCTCTCAGACCACTTTTCTGTTGTCTCAGTGCCTGATGTCTATCTTTTGTTCTTGTTGTATGTACCTACAGTGGATGACTTTTTTTTTTAAGGGATGATCCAGCTGGAGAACTGATGGTAAGCATCTACCCCAGCTGCATTTTATACCTGCAAATCCTCTTTCATCTAACAGGTAAGGGGGCTCCAAGCCTGCTACAGACAAAATATTCCTAGCAAAGAGGAAAGAGCAGAGTAAGTAGGGCCATTGCCTTTCTGGTCAGTTATTTGTCACCACAATGGAGTAAATGCCCCGCAATGAATGGTGTGTGTGTGCAGGATAAGCCTTAGCTAGTCCTGATTAGGTGCAGGCTGAAAGAGGTGGCAAGAAAATTACGGATATTTTTATTTTTAAATTTCAAGTTTCAATTTTCCATGTGTAATTACACTGAAATGTGTGGGGAAAGAGGTCATGGTTTAGCAGTTGGTTGCAAATTATGAAGAAATAAAAAACAAGTCATCTTTATCCCCAACTCTTGGTTAAAATGCTCTCTCATTTCTTTCAGCAAAACCGCTGTCATGCCCCCTGCCCACAGTAGTCTGTGTTCTTGGCATCCTCCTTGTCTCATGGGGTTCTAGTTTTGGCATGCTCCCACTCCCATGCGGTACTATTTTCTTGCCTCTGAATAAAGAGAATTGGGCATTCGTGGGGGTGACAGGTGAAAATAAATCCTGAAAACATTTATATATATACATATGCATATATATATAAATATATATGTATATACTGGAAATTGTCCACGGAGGAGGAGAATTTATAATCAGCTGCAGTTTATAGTGCATTGCCGCACTAGGGCTTTTAAAACATCTGATGTATTAGATCTAGTCAATATAGGCCAAGTCATTGTGAGAGATGAAAATTCTACCTAGATCTTAAATCTTTCCTGGCAGTGACAGATGCCAAAGCCTTTCTGGCAAAAAATATACAATTGTTTTGTCAAAGCTCACTTTATAAATACCTTTCACTGGAATGATGATGCTTTGTATGAAACACACTGCAGAAAACTGACAGCGAGGATGGGAAATGCTGACCTAGTTTTATCCAGAACAAAAGCAGGATTTATTTTTTTGTACAATTTTTCCTCTTTTTCTTTTTTTTTTTTTTTCCTTGGAAGAAAAGAGTGTTCAGTAAATGCTAGTGCTTAGGGACTGCAGATGCTGGTGGAGGGAAGGAAAGAGAAGCACCTTTGTGGTCAAAAGTCCAAAGAAAACCTTAATAATTTTTCTGCAGCTTTTGGGCAAGCCAGTGAAACACTCAATGAAGTGTAAAGTCCCAGTACTTTTAATTGTTTTAACAACCTCTTCAGTCTTCAGCCCTACAGAACACATTCAGCTTCTTCTCTAAATTACAGGCAGGCATAGGTTTTCAGAGAAGGAAGATTAGGAGAATGTTAATAGGGACATACCCTTGAGCTGAGGTGGTGCTGCAGGCCCTGGTTTGACAAGTCCAGAGCATGTTTATCTCTGCATACATGTTATGTCTCCTAGATTGCTCTCACACCAGAGCACAAGCTTTGGTGTTTTGCTGGATGGGGACCCTAGGCACCAACACAGGGATCCTAAGGCTCATTTTGCTGGAGACCAGGTGAATTCCTTCTGATTCCTAAATTCAAAACATTGTCACCTTTTTGTCTTTGTGTGAAAAACATTAGCTTTCTCTAGGCAGTAGGTGCAAGAAATCATGTTTCTGGTAATGGCTGAGGCAAATTCATGGGATAAAACTAAAGCAGGGCTATAACCCACTGAAGTACAATTTCTGGACATGCCAAGGGAAACACAGGTGTGCTTGTTCTCTTTGAGAAGATCTGCTAGTGTCACTGTGAGCAAGGGGATGCTGAGCTAGATGGACCTTTGACCAGACACACTTGGTCATTCATTTGTCCTTGATTGTAAAAGACCTCCATGCTCTGCCAGATAAAGGTGGGTTTTCAGCTGGTCTGGTTCAAGTCCCTCACCACAGCTCCTGCCTTGCCACCCAGCTCCAAACTGTTCTGCAGTACTGTCGTGGTTCCGCTCGAGTGGGCAGCCGAGCTCCACCACAGCCGCTCTCTCACTCCCCCTCCTCAAAGAGGAATGGGGAGAAAATATGTGAAAAGGGCTCAAGGATTGAGATAAGGACGAGAAAATCACGCAATAATTATTGTAACGGGCAAAACAGACTCGGCATAAGGAGATAGTAAGATTTATTGCCTACAACTAACAAGCGAGAGAAGTGAGAAAACAAAGGGAAAAAAAAAACAAAAGCACCTTCCCCCCATCCACCCTCTTCCATCTCCTCCCCCCGAGCGGCGCAGGGGAACGGGGGAATGGGAGTTATGGTCAGTCTACAGCACTTCTCTGCCGCTCCTTCTCGGTCACTCTCGTCCCCTGTGCTGTGGGGTCCCACCCACGGGATGCAGTCCTTGATGAACTGATCCGGCGTGGGCTTCCCACAGGCAGCAGCTCTTCCAGAACTGCTCCAGATATGGGTCCGTACCACGGGGTCCATCCCTCAGGAGCAAACTGCTCCAACCTGGCTCCCCTACGGGCTGCAGCTCCTGCCAGATCACCTGCTCCTGCGTGGGCTCCTCTCCACGGGCTACAGGTCCGGCCCAGAATCTGCTCCGGCAGGGGTCTTCCACAGGCGGCAGCCTCCGTCGGTGCAGGGCCACCTGCTCCACCGTGGTCTCCTCCACGGGCTTCAGCGTGGAACCCTGCTCCACCGTGGTACTCCATGGGCTGCAGGGGGACAGCCTGCTTCACCATGGGCCTCACCACAGGCCGCAGGGGACTTCTGCTCCGGCGCCTGGAGCACCTCTCCCCCTCCTTCTACACTGACCTTGGTGCAAGGCTGTTCTCTCACTCCCTTGACTCTCCCGGCTGCTGTGTGGCGCAGCGTTTTTTCCCTGTCTTAAATATGCTCTCACAGAGGCGCAAAACAACATCGCTTATTGGCTCGGATCTGGAAAACAATGGGGCCCTTCCCAAACCTGGGGCAGCTTCTAGATCTTTCTCACAGAAACCACCCCTATGGCTCCCTGCTACCAAAACCTTGCCACGTAAACCCACTACAAGTACAGGTCATGCTTTGTGCCACGAAATGGACAGGGTCTGAGGCCAGCCATCTCACCGGCATTTTTGAAAGCAGGCACATATTGTCTAAATGCACAAGGGGATTTAAAAAGAACTCCAATGCTTTCAAGGTGAGAGAGGTGTTAGTTTGAGAAGTTAACTAGACAGAAGCCATCCTTCCTGCAAATTCATAAGTGACAGAAGTAGAAGATCAACCAAAGCTTTCCTTCTTAAATTTGACAAAGGCATATATAAAATCACTGGATGCAAAGAAGGAACAAAGCAACATTAATTAATTTCTCAATTTTCTTAGACCTGAAGAGATTCATGAGTATTTGGACTGTGTCACGTTTCCATTCTTCTTTGTAATTTTTTGATACTTACACCAGACGTATCATCCAGAGCATTCCAGGTCATTAACATTCACTCTCTCCCTCCTTTTTAATCTCTTTCCTAGTTGTCAGCCTCAAGTGTGAGTTCCTCCCTGGAATGTCGTTCCTTTATTGCTTATTGTCAAAAATGTTTTCACTTGGAATTTTCCCGGCTGGTGACATAGTGGGCTATCGCTGTGGGTCAAAGTTTGCATATCAAGCCATCAGTTTTCATCATTGTGTTTGTCAGGAGCTAAGGACATTTTTATTAGATGAAACAATAACAGGGTAAAATGAATTAAAATTCAGCTTGCCTGTTGCAAGCTGTAAATTAGTTCAACTTATGGTAAAAGAGAATAATTTGAAGCATACTAAATATTAGTTTATTGATATTTCTTCCTTTCCCTTCCTTTCCCTTCCTTTCCCTTCCTTTCCCTTCCTTTCCTTTCCTTTCCTTTCCTTTCCTTTCCTTTCCTTTCCTTTCCTTTCCTTTCCTTTCCTTTCCTTTCCTTTCCTTTCCTTTCCTTTCCTTTCCTTTCCTTTCCTTTCCTTTCCTTTCCTTTCCTTTCCTTTCCTTTCCTTTCCTTTCCTTTCCTTTCCTTTCCTTTCCTTTCCTTTCCTTTCCTTTCCTTTCCTTTCCTTTCCTTTCCTTTCCTTTCCTTTCCTTTCCTTTCCTTTCCTTTCCTTTCCTTTCCTCCCTTACATTATCTTGCATATGGCAGGAAAGGGTTTTATGAAGGGAATTCATATTTTTCTAGTTCTGTTTGCTAGCTCCAAAGATCTGAAACCATGGAGAGGGCTCTCATGCATTAAGATGTATACAAACACAGTAAAAAAAAAAAAAAAAAACTCTGACCAAGACAATCTATAATTATGCCTAGTCAAAACAAACAAACAAACAAACAAACAACAACAAAAAAAAAACTCCAGACTTTTTCATAATTAGACATTTTTGGTAAATTTATTTATTTTCCTCAAGAACTCACTGCATTTTTTTTTTAGAAAACTGCACCCTTTGTGTTCCAGATTTTCTGTTACCAGAAGGCCTGGGACAATCTCTGTCATTTGGAGGCTTTTTTATTTTAGATTAAATGTTACAGAGTTCTTAAGCAGTCAGTGCAAACAGCTGGGTTTTATTCAGCAAAAAGTGGATTTCCTTTTATAAGGAAACCCTAAATCCAACCTCCAACCTACTGCACAGAGTTAACTCTTCTCCACACAGAAGTGGTTTTTTATTTTGTTTTGTTTTGTTTTGTTTTCCCTTTTCAGGTGCTTTAATTGCAAATTCAAAGCCACTGAGAGGTGAAGAACATTCATAATGATGGGGTTAAATGTGAAAAAATCTCATGACTGATGCAATTTTGCCTCTTTTTGCTGACTCCCTGGCAGTTAAGAGCACAGCAAGCGGGGTTGTCCAGCATGTGTACCGCAGTGAGACAGTCCTGTGGGTGGCTGTGAGATGTATCGCGTGCTATTGCTCCATCCTACCACAGGTGGGAAGTACTTGGGACCCACTCTAACACAGGTTATCCACATCCAGAGACAGCCCCTGTCTGTGTAGACCCCCGAATTAACACCACGGCCTGTGTTGCGCTGCCTCATCTTCTGTGGAGGGTTTGAGCTGCTCTTCACCACCACCACAGACAGACCTTGAAAGCAGTAAGCATCTTCTCATGTTTCCTCCAGGCGGAAAGTTAAGAATATGCTTAGCTTTAAGTGACTAAGTACCTTGAGGGCTTCTGTGGCAATGCACTGAATACTGAGATGGTGTTGACTGCATGATTCGGGTGTCTGGGGAAGATCTCAATTAGCCCTAAGGAAAGAAATTAAGTGCAATGTTTTAGACCATTTCAGGTGGTGAAGTTATTTCTCTGAGAGATATAAATTGTCCCAAATGATTCATGCAAGCCAGAAGGAGACAGACACATCAGCAAGGTATGAAGGAGACACCACCTCTGGCAAGTCAAGATCAGCCACATCACACTCATTGCCTTTTTAATCTCCCTACAAGCTGAACGGGGCAAATATCAGAGCATGGAGGGGAGAAAGGCTGCTTGCTAAGCCATGGGAGTGGTATTCAGAGGTACTGGACACTGTATCGAAGGCACCAAGATGCTGAGAAGGTCTAGTGTGATCAGTCGTCTTGCTGATTTGATATGTTGGTTCACTTCACAGTGAAATCAAAATGGGGACACATCTGAAAAACTAGATAGTCTAATGAGTAAGACATTTGGTAAATAAGACCAATTAAAAATCAAAAACAGTACACATCTGAAAAGGCAGATAATATGGTGAGTAAGACATTTGGTAAATAAGAGCAAATAATGATGTTCTAAACCTCAACCTAACACACTCATGTCAACACTTACACTCTCATCCACAGCAGGTTTATACCATTTTTAAAATCAGCTTGGTGTTGCTGTTTACGAAAAGCATTTTGTTGCCTTCCAATCAGGTAATTAACTGCGCTTTTGGGGATGCAGGAGGATCAGACAGGGAAAACTAATGCCTGCCCCATTTTCTTTACATTTAAAGTACGTGAAAAAGAGATGGAAAAGCTTTTGTGCTCTTTTCTGTAAGGAGCATTATTAGGACAAACTTTGTAATGAGGCAGAGGTCAGAGCTGGGTGGCAAAATATTTAAAATAGATGTATACATGAGGCCCCCAAGATCTGTAGAAAATGTGGAAGCGTGTCTTGCGTAACATATTGTCTGCCCTTCTGATGCAGAGAATTTCCCAATAGGTTCAAATTCCTCCAAGGACAAGTCCTTGGCTCTGAGACAAATGGGTCCATCTCAGGAGACAGTCACAGAGCCATGTGTATCCCTTTGCTTTCATGGAGTCAGCATTTTAAGTCTGGGTGGTCCTCAGATCTGACATGTTGCACATCCCAAAACAAATTATTTTATCCATTTAAAATCTGTGTAAAGTTCAATATTTTGTGCTCTTAAAGTACCCTACCCATTCTTCATTGAAGGACTTCAAGAGCTGGAGAATTCATTGGTTTTTTGGGTGTTTTCTACTAAAATTAATCACGTTCAATACTATAGATGTGTACCTGATTTCTAGTACTTCTCTTGCTGTTTTCAAGGCATTGCTTCTTGATATGTGTTTCTCTAGGAGTCGAAAGGAATGATTGTATCTGTTTTTCTCCTATAAAGTACCACCTAAAATCCCCTGTCTGGACAAATGCAATAGACAACAATTAGTCCAGTCAGAATTGCTGCCTGACATTTTTTGCATTGCAATGCAAACTAATCTCTGCAGAGTTCAGTGCACAATTCACATGATACTTGATGCAATTTTTTTTTTTTTTTCTGAGGGGGGAATGGCTGAAAATTCACTGAATTTTCTCAGATTAACTTGTTCTTCAAACTCCTTTTGGAGCATTCTTGGAGGGCTTTTTGTTTGTTTGTTTGTTTAAGGCAGAACTTGCTGCTAGAAAGTGAACCTTTCAGCTCAGCGGTGGCTGATGACAGATGTCACCCAGCAGTGCTTCTCTGCCAGCAGTGGCTGAGTGTGACTCCCAAGGCCAAGTTTCTAGATTCAGCATTTGAAGAAAGGAAATGTGCATTTGCTCACTGCAGCGTTTCATGAGGCTGTATAGAAAATTTGTGTTCAACTGGTCCTCGTTTGAGGAAAATGCAAAATTGGGATGTTCCTTGGCAGTAGAAATGACAGTGGAATAACTAGTAGAGTAATTCATTCAGAAATAGGTACAAAAAGCAAGTACTCCACAGCTTATATTTTATTTTCTGAAATACTGTATGTGTTAGTATGACAGCAAGCTTGTATATAGATAGCATTTAGTTTTAGTGTCATTTTCTTAATGAATACATTTTGGGGTTATTTTCATAAAGGCACACATTGGAGATGTTATGGCACATGGGAGTGTCATGCAAGACATAGGGCTGTATGATTGGAAGAGTCTTATGAATCCAGTTCCCTGACATTTTCAGGAATCATAATAACTGTAACGTTTTGCTGTATAGGCAGACCTTTTCCTACACTTATTTACTTGTTGGGTCACAGCTCTTCATCTTCCAGGAGATAGTTTCCCCCCTAGATGACCTCTTTGTCTGGCAAGTAAACACCTAGGAAATTACCCATATCAGCGAATCCAGCTATAGGTTTTGATAAGAGAAATATCTACTGCAAACTCAGCACTTTGGTAGTGATTAGGGATGGATTTATTTCATTTTCAGGGTGGTTTACTTTGGTCTGCCACCCTGCAGTTCTTTTAGAAGGTACTGTCTGTTTTGCTGTGTTTTGCAGAGTACATCATGAAAAGTACCTGTTTATTTAATTCACCTTATAACCCCATACGGATGCTTTTACTTTTGACTGTGGACTTCAGACATTTTAAAGCCAGAGGGAAGTGTTTGGTGATTCCTCTATGATAGGACATAGTGCTTCACCCTAGGATTCTTGCCTCAAAACCATAAGTGTTGGTGGACCTGAGCATATCTTAAAGGAAACTGTCCACAATTCCCCAAATATCCATAATTCTGTATTTAATACAAAATTCTTTATATGTGCAAACTGAGCACATGAGTGTTACTTGTCACACCAGGTAGAACTCAGCTCACCGAATTGCAGACATCTACAGTGTGCACATTGTTATCTGAGCCTGTTATTCTGGACTCCTTTTAGAGACATGGGAGATAAAAAAATACTTGGAGAATACAATTCATCTGGTTCTGTGTGCTGAGCGAAATTGTGTTTTTAGGAGGACTAGTTCTGATGGAGATACCTGCCTAATGGATATGTGCCCTGAAAGAGATGAATCCCCTCTAACCAAAGTATCGCTTGCCATTCCCTATTAGACACGTGAACTGCAAGGCTTGAAGTAAATCGCAGAAATACTGGAGTAACCAGGAGAATTTCAAATACGCTTTCTGGTGGTGCAGTGACAACACCCACAGGTTTGCAAAACTAGAACAAAGAAACAATCCTAACATGTAAATGAGAAGTGAAAAAAAAAAAAAAAAAAAAAAAAAAAAAAAAGGATTTATTTTAACACTCAATGGAGAAACACGATTGCAACTGCAAGCATACACAGAGAGAAAATGCTCATAAATGAACGAATAGAGAAGCTACTGCCCTGGTTCAGGGAAAGGACATGCCCTGTACACAAATATACATGCAGTCTCAATGAATTAATTGAACAAAGAATTAAACTCATCATCAGTAATGCAAGGAAGGAAGGAAGATTGTGTGATAATGAAAGATATGACCTGATGTAGTTATCTTTGCTCCTATCATAAGCAGTTAAAAAAAAAAAAAAAAAAGAGAGAGAGAGAGAATTTAAATCTCATCAATAAGAACGGAGTTGCACACCTGGGGTCTAAACATCTGGGAAGTGCTGTATTAGTGAAACCATCTCCAAGCTTACAGGGTGGATGAAAACTGAAAGCACCAGCCACCTGCAATTTTAAATCGCTAATTTGGAAAGATGTCTCTGTGTCATCCAATTTCAAAAGCACTGTACAAGCTGCATAGTCATTGCTATTACTGTGATCCTAACATATTCGCGTCTCGGTGTACAGGGATTTAGATGCACACAGTGACTCTCTGTCTTAAGATGAGACTCTACACCCCTCAGAACGCTTTTAATTCCTAACCACTAGGGGTTATATTCCCCTCTTGATGTGCTAGGATTTATATCCATAACTCCTGGTAATACTCATGGGAATTGCATGCATGAATCACCATTGAACAAGATGAATCCTCACTACGTTTAGTTTCTGGAGTTTTCTCATGTTTCTCATCCATCACATTTCTTGCATTTATTAGCAGACCCACAGTCTGTTGATGAGAACTATTAAGTACCTATATACTCCCAGGTGACATTCTATTATTCTTAAGGAAGGAAATGTTTTTGAAGCAGGCTGTATTTTGTGAACATTAATAATGACAGGAAAAGGAACACCTGAGTAGGGACACACTTCCAAATAATCTGTAAAATTACATTCTGATCACCACCTGGGCTTGCAGCTCCAGCTGGAAGCAGGGCTAAAGCCTTGTGGGTGATTTTTCCACTGAGAGAAACCATGGTCAGAATGTGTGTGCAAAATGGCTGTCGAGTGCTGAAGAAACCAGGCTGCATGCAGAATTGTTGTAATAACCTTAATTCAAACTGCACTTATGCAGAGCCACTCTTCATATCTGTGATTTTCTGAAATGAAATGGCCAGTCTCTGCTTGTACTCACCAGTCATGAGCTCTTCTCTACTCCCAGGGAGCTGTGCAGTTGTACCTGAGATGTTCTGGGTGATCTGAAAAATACCCCCCTCCTTCCCATCCCCTAGAGTCGTGGTAATCCAGTCCATGCCATTTCTGTCCAGCAGACATGAAGGGAACCTCCCGCCCCATAGTATATCAGTTCCAGCTTATTGCCTCCTGTTGGCTGAGCTCCCACTCCTGAGCAAGCTCTGTGAAGTTAGCCAAACACCAACTAACAACCTCATCAAACTGTTTTGATGCTGGAGGCCATGCAGGTCTGCCTTCTCATGGCAAACAGGTGTCAGGATTGCAGGGTGAAAAGCTAAAATGAACTAAATAAAGCTGCGCCTCCAAGTCCTTTGTTCGTGGAGCCTCAGAAAGATCAGCTCCTCTCTGGCCATTTTTAACACCTCTGTGAAACCCAAAGATAAACTGATTAGGCAACATTGCTTTGAGTGCCAGCAGCACACAGATAACACACAGCTTTTCCCATTTGCCAGCGTGCAGAGCTACATCCTTCACATCAGGACAGTCTTATGAAGGAAGAAGAGCTCATTGAAGCTGAATCTTAGTGAGGCAGAGGTAATGCTGTTGCTCAGAGGAAAGGATTTCAAAAGAGTAGGCAGCTGTAGCACTGTCTTTTTTTTTTTAGTTGAAGGCGTCCATTCAGCTCAGCCTTCCCTGACACTAATCTCTTCCATAGCAGTGTGCACAAGTAATATCCTCTGCTGTTTCCTTCCAGCTCTGAAACCCTGTTCTATCTCCTCTAGTGGTTACCGCACCTTGTTCCTGCAGGATTTTGCCACTTCGGTGGAAAAGTACAGCATTATGAGAGATCTATGCGTGAAACCATCAGCATTTGAATGCTCCAGCTAGTAAGATGTGCAGTCGGGTATCTCCTTAATGATACCAGCTACTCGACCACCTTATACCTCTGTCCTTCAAGTGGTTTCTAGGAGAATTCCAAATCCAATGCATAGTCTATTCCTTACTGACAGTTCAACAAGCCCTGGGAAAAGGATACTGGAAAAACATTCAAGGCTCCATGAGGGCCAGCCTCAAGAAATTTGCTCTGTTCTACAGTGGAGCCTGGTATAATAGCGTGAAGAGTCCCTGGGTAAGAGATACAAATTCCCTGGAAGCCAGTACAAGTGTAAAGTTGATCCCCTGAAAAAGAAATGACCACCACAAACCTCACTTCCATCTACTCCAAGGGCATTCTTTGATCTCACCATTTGTATCTGAGTCACAAAATGTATGAATTCCCTTTCCAAAGAAAGCCCAGCCAATGCAGCAAACTCCAGCGAAAGGAAAAGGAGCAAAGAGCAAATAAGTTTGCTCAGTGATGGACACAGTGTAAGAATCAATATAAGGTAAGAGTAACATAAGAATGAAAATTGAATTTTTTTGCTTAGGGTCTCAGAACAAATGTTGGTTCTTAAGGTAAATATATACACTTTACTCCTTCCTTGGATACCATACAGACATTCTTGGGTGATGCTGCACATGAAGTAGCTGAGTTACACTAAATGTCAGGTTTATAACTCCAGTCATGCCAAAGGATAGTCCCCTACTCTAAGCAAGCTGTCCATGATCTTCCCACGGTCAGTGAATACTACAAAATACGAGGTATTTTGAAGTGTAAAATTGGGTAATGCACAGACGTGGTACAGAGTGACCTGTGTTCTGCAAATTCCCCTGCCCTCCAACTTGCAGCGCACCAACTTCTTTATAAAGCCAAGTCAAGGTCCAGATCTGCACTTGCAATTGCAAGCACTTGTTGGTGCCCACACTTGAAGTGAGTAACAGTGATAGAATTTACCAAAGTGCTGGATATTTAGCAGCCATAGTCTTTCTCCATGTATCTGCTAGGAATCAATTTTAAATAGTTGCTCCTGGAGACAAAGCAGCAAAAAGCTTCAAAGAATCAAACTAACTGGCTTTTGCTCTTTCAGTTGTCCTGTCCTCTCAGTCCTATTTTAAAAAGCAGTGAGTCCTCTCCATGCAAGAACAGGGCTGGATCTGATGCAATAAAAATGCCTGCTACATTCCAGTACAGAGCTGAAACCCCCTCTGTCCACACAGGATTTTCTGTGAGCAGTTTTCCCTTTAAACTTATCCAGCAAACCCACTTGCTAGTGACAAAGAACGAGATATAATTTTTACCTTAAGTTTACCTGCCGGATAGCAAAGTCATGCTGCATCTCTTTCACTCTCTGAGTGAAATTTTCTTGGAGTATCTGCAAGCAAGGACGGCTCTGAAATTTGCTTTCACATCAGATGAGGCTGCAAACAAAGGCAAAGTGCTGTGACAAATGCCTCCCAAACCAGTGTTTGCCTCTCTTCCTGGCTCATTCATACTTATGAACTTCTGGATTAACTGACCTGTGTGTCAAGTCTGAAAAACAACAACAACAAAAAAATCAGATTATATTCTGTAAAATGGAGAATCAGCAATAGGTAATAGTTTAGAGGAATAACCAAAACGTGTCTAATTATTTGGGCTTAGGATTTAACTTACTGTTTTTTTTTTTTCTTCTTCTTTTCTTCCTCCAGCCCCTGCCTGATGCTTAGAGCACAAAACCCAGCAGGGAGAGAGGTAATGGAATTTGGAGGCAACTGGTGTTCAAAGACCTTGCTTGAAATGGGTCTATGCTAATGCTGAGGGTCTGTGCAAATTGGGTCAACGTCCCGCATATTCCTAAAGGAGCAGCTTCATCGGGACAGGCTACGTGGTACAGAGTTGTCTCTCTAAGTATTTCATAGGGCTGCACCTTTGAGCATTGTCCAAATCCTCGAAGAGATTTTGGCTGTCTCTGCCCTAGCCCTTGGCCAGAGCAGGGTGCATTCATCCCTGGAGCACCATACGGCGCGTGTGTGGTCTCTGAGCTGGGCACGGGAGGGCACGTTCATCACAGTGTAACTGAGTTTAATTGCCACCTCCTGACTCTTTTCATAAAAGGAATCTGTGCTTAAAGGCTCAGAGCCTTTTCCTTGAACTTTCTTACTCCAGATTGAGCTGACATAACTCCCTTGTCCTTCACAGAATTACGATGGTGAATTATTGGTCAGATGCAGATTTGAATTTGGCAGTGAACCTCGGCATATCCCCTTCTTTGTCTTCTCTATTCATCTTCATGAAGTATTAAAAAGTGTTTTGTATGTCTGCATGCATGACTCATATGAAATATTTGCTCAAGGAACATTAAAGGATTTGTTAAAAATTTAAAAATTAGTTTTGCGCTAAATTGGACTAATGCTCTTTCTTTTATCTGAGGCAGAAAAAAAGTTTTTTTTGGAAATAGAACTTAGACATAGCAGTTAGGTTAAGTTTGTAGCAGTGAGGAGCTATAATTCAAACTCACAGGTCTTTCTGTTGAAAATGTGGGCACAGGCATCCTGTTGTCACATAATTCTGAAACGGAATATAGACATTTTTAAAGAAGTATTGACACAACTGAAAGTTCGCCGACTTGGAGAAGAGGTTGTTGTATGTCCCTGGAGAAAACCAAAGCTTGACCACGCTGTATCAGAAAGCTGGTACTGAACCGTTAAAGCAAGCTATAGGTGCAATGCTGAACTCTAGCAGCTGCAAACCCAGTTTGAATAAATTGAGGCATTAAATGGCATCATATTCACAGAAAACAGTCAATACAGGTAACTATGGAAATAAGAGGCAGGGGCAAGGGGAATGGGTGAGGCCCTTGTTCACATGCAGAGCAAGGACCAAAGAAAACAGGAAATTTCTTTATGTAGTCACCATTTACTGGGTTGCATGCTCTTGTGTTGAGAAGGGCATTGTAATTTTTAAGCATGGTCCAGACTGTTTGTCCCATCCTGGAAGGAGGCAGTAGTGGAAAAGCCAAACCTGAATATCTTTGCCAAAATCTCTTTTCCAAAATTAAAAGTTATCCAGCTTTGGGTTAGAAAAAACAAGGTGTTTGTTTTTTTTTGCTGTGAAAATGGTTTGCGTGCCCTGAAGTGTGTCCTTTTTCCCAGCTGGTCAGCTGGTCGTGTGTCCTTACCTAGAGACATTGCCTCTTTTGCTTTTTTGGATGACTATAATTGTGTCATTGTAAAACATAAGTAGCATTTTCACTTTTTGTAGTAATGAGGTCCCACCATATTCTTCTCTCCATTTAAATTCACTGAGATAAATTGGCCTCCAAAGAGCAATTCTCAGAGGTACCCATTCACCCTTCTGTCTCCCAACAGTTTCTTCCCATGTTGCAGAATAAGATGCTGATGTTGCTTCTTGAGGGATAAATATGGATATTCCAGGTGAAATGGAAAAACAGCACTGACAGCCTTGCAAAAACAGATGCATACTTCCAGTGGGAAACCCATCGTGTGTGTTGACAGCATGCTACACATTTGCAGGTTGGTGAGCAGTTTCTGAGCAAAGTGGTTTCTGATTAATGCCTATGAACCTAGTGCTGATTCCACCTAAATACTGTAAATGAACTTCAGGGAAAACTGTGCTTTTCTTTTTGATCAGCTGCATCTCTGGCAGTATAATGAGCACAATTACCCTTGCTTGGCTATGTAACATTATTCTGTTTTGCCAGTTAATTGCTGACAATGTTTTCAAGCTGATTAAAACCAGACAATTCATTCACATATGTTTAATCAAAAATTTCTGATAAAATTTAGAAGAATATCTTAGGTCTTTCTTATCATTTGTCTAGTTCTCTTCATGTTTTTACAATCAGCAGACATCAAAATCCAAGAAAGCCTATTTAGAGGCCCAAAGTTTTCATACTTTGGTACATGAATGATCACCCTGCACTTGTGCTATCAAATAATCTTGTTTGCTATCTGAAGCCCAAATATGCAAAATTCTACAGACCTAAGGATGCCTTTAGAAACTGATTCTTAATTGAGATATCAAAAAATGGTTAATCCAAGTTACAGTTGTAGTTGTAGCAGCAGTAGGAGAAATATCACAGAATTACTGCAATTTGTTTGTGGATTACGCTGTTTTTAAATGAAAAAAAGAAAAAAAAAGAAAAAAGAAAAAAAGAAAAAAGAAAAAAAGAAAAAAAGATTTTTTTAATCTTAAAGCATTAACAACCCAAGCAGAAGTTTAGAGCCACCAAACAGATTAACAGAATAAGATACTGACGATACAAATTAATGTGAGAGGCAATTAAGGTGAGAGGCAATGGTCTTATAAACCCTAAAGCCAACTGCTGCCAGCAACTCCCAGCCATTGACCGTGCAGTGGACATGGGAACATCTCAGCCATGTTCTTTCTTGACATGAGAATGACCAGGAAGCATCTTCACAGCTCTGTGGGTTTTGAGGTGAGTGTCTCTGTGCTCACGCTCTGTATTGTCTCTCCTTCCACCCACTTGTCACCCTTATGGTGAGCAGCAGAGTATTCCTGACTGCCTGGGGTCTGTTGACTGTATCATGGACTTCCAAGTTTTCACAAAACATGCTGTAATTATCTAATTGACTTGAACCTTCCCAATGCTCAAGAAAGCTCTGAGATGCTGCGTGTTCCCAAATCCTATTGAATTTGGTGGAAGGTGGAGGCATTCACCTATCAGCAGCACAGAGCCTGCAAGCATGGACTTTCTACCAATAATCATGAAACTGAAGACAGTCTCAATCGCAAATGTAAGGGGGAGCTAAGCACAGTTTCCCCAAATCTCTTGGGATCCAAGCATTTATCTCTCTGCTTAATTGAATGAATGGGAAATTAGATAAAACTTTGCAGAGTAAATCTTTTAGCAAATGTGATACCCAAGTAAAAATTTTTCAGTGGACTCTACATTTTCACAGCTGCTCCTTTGTTTTGTGGAAGTGTATTTTGAATGTAAGTCCTGCTTACACTGCATCCCTATTAATTCTATTGTACATATTAAATGTCCTCTTTGTAGTGTGTAGAACCAGAAGGGAGACTAAAAACAAATAGCATGTGTTTAAAATGTTTTATGGAAGGTGGCACCAGTATTTTCTGAAAGCTTCCATGAGTCCAAGCCACTGCTCTCTGATAGCAGTGTTATTGTCCAAGGCCAAAACTGGAACCTAAAATTAAGCAGGAAATAATGGAAGAGGAGAGAGAACATGCTACTTAGTCCTACAAGAGAAAAAATAAAATAAAATAAAATAAAATAAAATAAAATAAAATAAAATAAAATAAAATAAAATAAAATAAAATAAAATAAAATAAAATAAAATAAAATAAAATAAAATAATGTAGAGACAAGACAGAAATAAAAGTGTTGCTTGCTTCTCTACCAGCCTACTTACATCTGCAACAATTTGAATCCCTTTTTGTCTCAGTAGCTAAGAAGTAAAAGTTATTTTCTTTTTATTTCAGCAAAACCTGTAAGTCACCAAAAGTGACATCAGGGTCATACTTCGTCACTCACAGCACGATGATATGCCTCGCATACATTGTGTGAGGCACTGAGATATCTCTTTCCTCCCATTTTGTAACATGGGACAATGTTTTAGGAAATTGTTTGCAAGTAGTTTTAGATCTGTCTTTTACTTGGTGGACATGGGGAATAGGACCTTTGCAGGAACCTGTCCATAGCAGCTACCCTGAGGACTTCTATCTCAAGAGGTTTTCCACATCTAAGCAACTAGACCTGCTCCCACCCCATGAGAAATCCACACTGGGGGGGGATGCTCAGGTGCTGCCCTGTGGTGGGACTGCTGGTGAGGAGCCCATCACCTGCCCCAAGATTATTTTCAGTCCCCTCTCATGACAGGACGTACATTTGCACTTCCCATCTTGCCTCAGAGTGGGGACCATGGTATGTGGACTTCAAGTTACTGCAGGAGTGGCATGGACCAGACTCACCAGCAGTCCCCAGCACAAAAGGATGGTGGATCTGACCACCCTAGAGAGATGTAGGGGATCCAGAACCTCTGGAAGAAGCATGGCCAAGGGCTAGAAGAATGGGCATGGAGTTCTCCATGTTTTAGTCATTCCTGTCTGTCCTAAGGGATCATGAGCAGCTGGCAAAATTTGGGGCATCTGTTAGAATATTTAATTCTGTATTAGAAAGGCTGACTAATAGCAATTTGGAAAAAATAGCCTATTTTGAGATGCGCTGTGTTTCCTTTGGTTGCAGCTGTGTCTCTAGGTCTTTGCTTACCAAAACAAACGGTAGCATAAGGCCATCGTGGCTGTTACGGCAGGGAAATACTGAGCAACAGAGACAGACCCAGCGAGGAAGAGGACGGACTTAGCGAAGGCATAGGCAACTGGGCTGAGGAGGAGAAGAGGCACTTTGCCAGTCAGGGGAGATGCAGAACTTACCACCTGCTACCACAGAAGTAATTAAATTGCACTCCAGAAATGGATAGTCCATCTCCAAGTGAGGCAAAACTGATCTCATACAGATCTATTCCAACCTGGAGAGTTATTACATCTCTCTATTTCTAATTACGCTGTTACCCAGTGTGATGCCAACTCCAAAGGCAGAACCTGTGTCACTAAAGAACCTTTTCTTTCTGGAAACAATGATTAGTGGTGGCAATTATTTCTTATGAGACATTTTGGAAGTATTTCTGTTTTATATCTGAAGCTTCTGTCTTTTTTCTTGACAAAAAATAAAAAATAAAAGGAATGGAAAAACTTCGAAACTAAAGATGTGGTTATGATGAGATAACCCTTAATAAAACTTCTACCAAAAAAAATGACATTTTTAAAAGAAAGAAAATGGTTTTGAGGTGCCACACACAGCTGTCCAGGACTATGGATCCCTCTGGAGGAGATGCCCAAAGGAGATGGCACTTTCAGCGAGATGCAATATGAACGTATGTTGCTGTAGAACTGATTCTGGGCATGCCTCTAAATATCAGCTTTATTCTTTTCCTTTCAGATGCCACCAGCCTCCCAAAAAGAAGAGAAGAGACGGGTGAGTTAATACCATCTCACGTCTCATCAATACATCTCACCTCACCTATCCACCAGTGTTCACCCACATCCCAGCCTGCCCCATTTGTGCTGCCCAGCTCCCAACATGATGCTTGCAGGAAATGTTGCCCAATTTCTTTTTCCTCGTAGGCAAAACTGACACTGCGTGAGTTCTGATTCAGCAGTGGGGAACGTTTGCCTAAAATGACACACGTGCTGCCATATTCTCATCTACCTCCTCTCCAAATCTTATCTGCATGTGATTTTAGTGGAGCAAAACATCGCTGCATTGTCCCTGGAATGGGCAAGCTGTGCCCTAATGTGTGTTTTCATTTGTGCCCCAGTAAGATGGGAGACCTTCATGAACAAGCAGAAACCTTCTGAGGCTGGAGCTGCAGGAACCGATTCAGTGTGTAACATGGCATGCTTGGGATATCTGTCACCACCAGGCCAGACTTTCAGATGTGTTTAAGGTGGCTGCTTCTACTGCTGAAGCTTCTATAGCCCATCTGCCTTGCCCATGCAGTGCCCCATGTCTGAGGGGAGGAGAAGAGCAAAATGTGGGTGCTCTTGGGGTGCCCGTTTTAGTCTGAGGGTGCATCAGGGACAGGATGCTCTGCATGTCAGGGCAAGGGCTCTGCATCCTGGTCTTAATGTAAGTCAAATGCCAGCAGGATGGACCCCAGATCCCTTATTTTAAACCTTCACATTTAAAGCAGACCATCCCAGACATGTTACTACCAAAGTGTCTGTTTATTTTACAGGAAGATGCTGCTCAGCCCCTGGTTTACACCAAGGGAGCAGGCTGGGACCAGGATGAGGAGATGTGGAGTGAGCCCCTCCACCATGTCCCTTCAGAAGGACCTGGGCAGGCATCTCTGGACCATGGTCTCCAGCCAGAACACCTCTGCAACATGTTCTGAGCCCCAGGGAGGAAAGGCAGCCATGGAAGGGATGCTGATGCCTTCACCACCCCTCTCTGAGCTCCAGCTCTCCATCACACCCCTCTGCTCCTTGGCTGGTCCCCAGCTCTGCCAGGCAGTGAGTAAACTCTCCATTCTCCCTTTTGGATATCTCCTACCCCACTCTCCCCTCACACAGGAGCACCGTGCCGTGGCCCCAGGTCCCATCACCAGACTGATGGCCAGCGGGAAGGTCCTGCCCATGGGGGCACTGGGAGGGACAGGGCTGCCACAGCTTTGGGATGCTGTCAGCAGCCCTTGGAGCCCAGCTCCTTCCTCCTCCTGCTGTCCCCATCAGCAATTTCAGGGCAGTGTTATGCCCGGCATTGGGCAGTGACGAGGTGTTTTTGCAAACTGCTTAGCGTGGCAATTTCTTGCTCCCTGCCTTGCCACCAAGGGCAGATTTCTGCCTGGCATTGTTCTGCTCTCTCATCTTGGTCATGTGCTCTTTGGCATCCAGATTCAGAGTCGCAACCATCCAGTGCTTTGATATTTATTCTGTGTCATTCGATCAGTTTAGGGGGTGGGGGGGGGCAGCCCTTTCCTCCCCCTTTTCTGCTTGGCAGTGTGGTGGCAAATAGGCTGGATACAAGGAGCCAATCACAAAATTGCTGCCGGGAGGAAAAAAAAAATCAGACAACATATATGGCTATATTTTATTGAATGAACAGAGTGTTCAGCTGTGGACACATCCCTCTGATGACAAAGCCAAGGAAACACTCACCTGCCACCCCTGTTCATCGCAGTGTCCCCTTGGATGCCACCCCAGCACGGTCCCCGCCGAGGCGTGTGGTCAACCCCAGCCCTCGGCCAAAAACTTTTGCTGTCGTATCACAAGACATGGTAATCTCCCGCATCCCATGTCTGTAACCCAGAAGCCACCTCCCCCTAATATTTTTACGTATTCCCGAAATTCGTTTGCAAGGGGGCAGGAGAGGAGATAACGGCGGTGAGTTGAGCCGAGTGGGAACTGCTGACTGACAAAGTGTGTAGTGCAGTACGGGTGCTTTCTGGCTCTCTAATTATCCTTTTCCTTCTTGACTCCAGTATCACATGTAGCCATGTGTAGAATCATAAAATAATTATGCAGTGTACAAGCTTTCTGGGAGCATGTACCACTGTTTTCCTAATTCTTTATCGCTCCCATTGATCGTGGCGTGTGTGCATTGATCCAAGTCGGCCATCTGGTTGGGGAAGATAAGCGTGCGAGTGTCTTTGCATTGCACTGTCACTCAGGGAGGGGGGTACATTTTGGCTGTAGGGAATTACAGGGGCAGGATTAGCCCTCTTCCTAGGAGTAAACTGAATTTTAAATGTAGTGTTGCAGCTGCATGGACCATGTTGCTAACTTCTGTTTTTGCCCATAGACTGGGTAGATTTTTATTATTATTATTATTATTTCCTTCTCTTTCCTGCTCAGACTATATTTGGAGATAGATATATGGCTTGCATTAAATGGAGGGGAGAAAAGGGAAAAGGAGGAATGTCCTTCTCTGCACATATTAGACTTGTGAGTGGCTGCTGTGTTACAGGATTTTGAAATGGCAAAACCAGCTTTTAAATGCAGGCAAGAACCCACTGGATTGAATGCATTTCACAATAAGAATCATTGGTCCAAAAAAGAAAAAAAAAAAAAAAAAAAAAAAAAAAAGATGAAGTTATCAGCCTATGACAGGAAATTAGAGAGTGGATATTAATCAGCTCTCTTAACTTCTACTAATCAAGACAAATAATCCTAATCACACATTATCGGGATGCGTATGTATCAGCAACAAAACAATGGAGATTTTTTTTTTTTGCTTCATTTATTTTTTCTTGCCTGCCAGCTTCCCCCCTAACAATGGCCGTATCCTGCAATCACTTCAACTTAGCTGCGATATTTTATCGAAATGGCCGTTGTGTGTGCGTGTGTGCATGCTCACACCCCTGGTCGTCCTTTTGTAAACTGTGGTCGTGGCCATTGTTGTCTCATATTCTGCAAATGTATGGAAGGTGCCTCAAAAGCCTTTCCCCTAAAATTGAACAATTCTGTCAAAAAAGATTAGTTCTATTTTGTCTGCTGCTTGCTGACTATTCATGAATGTAAAGAGAGAGGGCTTGGGTGTCATACTAAGTTGCTAAGGTGGCTGGCTTTCGGCTATTGACTTGAGGATACCAAACCAGAGCCTACAAAAGAGCAGCCAGAAGGAGAGGAGAGAACTGGTCTGCCATGTGTTTCAGCTATACCTTCTTTAGCTGCCCATTTATTTCTTTTGTTGCCACAACTTTTATTGTCATACAGTTGAAAAAAATGTTAGACACAGGCTTCAGGCTGCACCAAGCAGAAAAAAGGATTAGCATATCACTAGGATCATCTTACACTGAACCAAATTCTTTTCAGGATGTATAATTAGTGAATACAGTCTCTCTCCCCCCGCCTTTTTTTTTTTTTTTTTTTTTTTTTTTTGAGGGGGCGGGGGGAGCCTATGGATAGGGAAAATTAGCTCAGATCTCTGGGTAGGAAATGAGAAGAAAGGAAAAGAAAAAGTTCCCCAGTTTCAGGCAGGATTTTTTACAGGCTTTTTGCTGAAGTGAGACTCACGCATCATGTTTAAGAGGCATTTTGCACAAACGTGGGAGTCGATGTTTAAGAAACATACTTGTTTTTGTACATGGGTGTGCACAGTCACCTTGAGCATGAGCAGGGCAATTGTTCCTGGAGCTGGCCCCAAATGGGAGCAGCCGGAGGCGGGCAGGGGTTCTGTGCCCATGCTCTGTGACAAGGGCTCAGTATAAGACATGACGCCGAGGATGTATTACATTTTTCTCCCCGTGTGTGCTCACAGCTCCCTTCTGCCATCTGGGAACTGCACTTCTCCATGCACTACAACAAAAAAATGCTGCTTCTCCTAATGCTTGGACTTGGATTGCTCATAAAGCAGGGGCTGCTACTGAGCTGTACCTTGTAGTGGTATGTGCATTTTTAAAATAGGGAGCTGGATGGTGGAATTAATGGTTGTTTTTCCTGAAAGGGTGTAGGCCATTTTCAGTGTTGGCAGAAATAGGTGTGATCCATGCAGCAGGACCATGTGCTCCTTGTCTGCACAGAAAGTGGATGCGCTCCCAGCTGCGCCTGATACTGATGGAAAAGGCATAGCTTTTGCTTGTTGTCTGTACAGTTCAGCCCCCAGATGCTTGGCCCCTAAACTCATCAATTCACATCACATTTGCAGCACCGTGTGCTTGCAAAATGTGCCACTGGGTTGCACTGCCAGGGGTAGAAGTGTGGCTGTGCGTGAGGGTCAGAGTGAAGAGGTTGCGTTCAGCTCACTGCACTCATATCAAAGCTCCCATGCAAGTCCCAGTCCACGCTGCCTCCAAAGCTCAGCTGCACCTTTGCACTGAGCAATTTGGGGGTGCAGGAGGAGGCCACCTGAGGATGTTGTTTCCTGCTCCAGCCAGAGCAAAATTTGAAAGCAGCGTTGCCCTGGGGAGGGAACAGAGCTTCTCTTTCAGCTACAACGGCTGGTAATTTCACTGTGTTTAATCACGCCGCACGTTTGACATCATTGCCTTTTCAAACTGTTCAAACCAATTGTTCCACCAAAGTAGCAATTGGACGTGAATATTCAGAAGCTGCTCTGGGGTGCTCGGTCATAATTGGTCACATCACTCACATGGTCTCCTTCTCATTCTGATTAGAAGAGGCTAGGAATTTGCTTCATGCGGATACTTAAACACCCACACATAAAAATCTCATTAAGCACCACTATTTTTTTTTTCCTGGGGGTTACTACAGCCACTTGAACATTTGCAGTCGGAGGGCACCAAAGGGGAACAAATGAAAGGAGAAGTCAATTAAAATGGTGAACACGGGGAAAATGGTTTCTTTCTTCACCCGGTTCAGTCCCTGCTGTTGGCCCCGCAGAAACGGAGGATCGTGCACAGGTTTTGTGTCGGATGGGGGCAATGCAATGCACTGGAGCCAGGTGAAAGGGAACCGTTTTAGGCTATGACCCCAGCTGCAGCTGTACCGATGTTTCCAGGGGTCCAGAGGTCCTCCTAGGAGGTGGTCATGGCAGCCCAGCTGGAGACGTGAAATTCAAGAGAATGAATGGTGAACACATGGTGAATAACAAGTATCCCTCAGTGGCTGTGCAACTCCAGCACCATGGAGCAAAGAAAAAGTGGTTAAGATCCAAGAAATATTTGGGAGAAATCATCAGTGGGTGGGTGTCATCATTTATCATTTATACAAAATCATCATCATTTTATGACTGGTGGGTAACATAAATAGTAGGCATCCATTGCTCACCTCTGTGGACCTCCTCTTGACTTCAAAGGGAGGATTTTTGGTGAGGGATGTCTGTAGAGCAGACCGTCATGTCAAGCAACCATGTCAGGTGCTGTGGCTTATGATCTTAATTATGATCTGCTACATGTGAAATTAGGAACATGAGCAACTTAAAAGTAACCATTCATTTAGAGTACAAAATAAAAAGCCCAGTGTGATGTTCCTAGACCAGAAAACATTACTCCTCGTGGCCACTTCTTTTAGGAAGTGGGAAATAACCCAAGATGGCCAGAAGAATCCAAGAGTCTTGTTTTTTAAGACTGATGAAGGTTTCTGGGTAGCTCCTCCCTGAAAAGTCAGGAGTGGCTCTTCGTACTGAACTCAGGTGCGCTCCTTCCTGCTCCTTGCCTTCCAGCAAAACCTAGCTGAAGGAGAAAAAAAAAAAAAAAAAAGTAAAGAAAAATCAGATAAAAATAAGGACAGAAACAGCAGAAATATTGGGATGATTGTAATCTACCTCCTGTAATTTTGCAGCCCTGCTAAAAATTCAGTCAGCTGGCAAATGACCTAATTTACCAACACCCAGGCTTAGCTCCGTGGTAGCACCTAATAAAAGGCAGGCTGCAGCAGTCACCTTGGAGAGGCTTGGTTGGGGCTTGGAGCTGTGTGTCCCTAAGCATGCCTCTGAGCTGGAGCAGCCCACAGGGCTGCCTCTCTGAAGCCTGTGGGATGTATTTTCTGTAAATAAAATGCTGTTTAATAAGTATTCTCTGTGCATTTTGTTATTAGCTTGGTGCTATAGAGCCACGCAGACCCAACCTTGATTTATAAAGCTGTTAAAATGTTTGACCTTGTTTAAATAAAAGCCTCAAGGTTAATTACAACAAGCATTCTATAGACACCCTCCCTTTTTCAGTTGCCCTAATGATTTGTGGGAGGAAAGGGTAATAAATTCTCATCTTTTAAAAGTGACTGCAGTGCAAAATTGTGAGAGTTTGCTTTTCTGCCGTTTTCATGTTTTACCGCACTTTGATATGTGATATATTGAGCGATGAGCTGTCTCTTCCTAGGCAGAACTAGAAATGTGACATTTTTACCTAAAGTGTAACAAGAAGCAAGTGAGAATGGGGAAAAAAAAAATGAAATTGCTGGGAATAAAGAGTTGGATCTTTGCTCCTGGATATAGGATGTATTCATAATGAGGTAAACAAAGGGAATCTTGGTTTGTTTTTTCTTTTTCTTTTTTTTTTTTTTTCCGTATTGCACTGAAAACAAATTTCACAAAATAAAAACCAATTTAAGTTTCTTTTAAAAGAACTGGGAAATATTGAGGAAAGTTAATTGAAGCACATTCAAATTACAATAAACACATACAGGCACAATTATCTTCTTTTGACTAGTGTGTGGCTTAGAGATGTTTTTATCTTTTGTTTATTGCACTATTAAAAATATGGAGAGGCACCAAGAAAGGGTAGATAGCCACCATAAGGAATTACATATTTTCCCTATTTATATTTAAATAACTATCCATGAGAAATTATGCACAAATCATGCAATAATTCCCAACCAAAATGACTGTTTAGAAAATAAAAATTCTGAGGCACAATATTCTTTTCATATTAAATTGCCCATTTTCTGTACATCATATACTTTTGTACAATACCAAAAAAAAAATGCTGCATTACAGCCCAATACAATTTGTTCTCAATGCTAATGAAGATGGATAGAGGACATTGTAATATACTGTAGTAATTTATAAGCAGTGTGGGAAAACAAGACAAACAGGCTCAGAAAGCTGGAGCATAATTTTTTGTTCCCATTTTCAGAGTGAATAGTGGTAATTTTAATAACCTGCTGGTTTGACAGATTTAATGATGTCGATTAACTTTTATTGCTTGATTCATGCCATGCTCACATTTGGGGTGAATATTTGTGCTTGCAAAGTTTGAGTGGCTGGTCTGAGGCAGCTAAAGAGAAGCTCCCAACACCCTGTGGAGAACTTGGCAAGCCTGAAAGCCTTGTGCTTGGGATGCCACCCTCTCCCCAAAGAGGTGCATTTTGAGACCACATCTCACTTTGCCATAGCATTGTCCCCCCTCATTTGGGAATCCAGGGGCCAGCTGCCCACCAAAGGCTCCTGGACCTCGCAGGAATATTAACTGAATATTCTGTTAATAGGCTGAACTATGACTTGATTTCTCCAGGTGCAAGTTCTGATGAACTGGGCCTAAGCTGTGAATGCCCAGACCACTTTCAGTTGTGAAAAAGCCCCTCAGAAGGAAATATTTTATCAGGCTTCCCCAAGACCTGAAAATCAAAGGGAGAAGGGGGACAGGCAGCACCATGCCAGAGGACACTGGCAGCTGCTGTGCACCCTGAAAAAAGTAACTCAAAAGACCTGCAGGGTTTGCTCCTTCCCCATAGCCACCGCACATACCTGATGATGGCCACAAGCATGAACCTGATCTGGAGGATAGCAGTGGTCACAGTTAAAATTTCTTTTAATTTCAGAGTATTTTATGTTTTCTCCAAAAATTAATATAGTTTCAACTGTACATTAGGGCCCAAAGAGAACCTTGCATCAGAGCTGATTTACTGCAAGCATTTTATTTGTGTATATATGTACATACAGGTGTGTTTGTGTATTATTTTTTTTTCCTGCTGTGGTGCTGAGGAAGTGGTTTAATTTAGAGAAAACTCTTCCAAGAAATTTTTGGGCCTGTCAGGAATAGGCAAGAAAAGTCAAAGAGTTCAATGTGACTTTTATGCCTCATTTTCTTTTTAAAATTTGGTTAGATCTCCTCTTTGATGCTGTCTTGTAGATCAAAAGGCTCATCTGCTGGGAAAACTCTACTTGTTTTCCAAGGGGTGCTTCTGGCTGGTATTTGGGGAATCATAAGAAGTCTTTAGTATATTAGCACTAAGGAAAAGAGTTGTCAATCCAGTAAAAAGAGGCTTTCATGGCTTGCTGCTGTCTTGCTCTTTTGGAAAAATACATCACTGTGCTCCAAGAAGTACTGCTGATAAAAGCTTTTGCTACATGTTGAACATGTTAGTTTTCATTTTTTCCTTGTGCTTTGAGCTCTTGTCCATTTAATTCATGTTCTGCCTCTCCATCCATTCCCATGAGCTCAAATGTGAAGTCAGGCAGAAGCTGGGACCATCATTAAATGCTTGTATGAGGTGCTGCAAGGAGGTCCTCCCTGGGGAACAACAGTGCTGCCGTGCAACCTTTGGGAATGGGGCACAGCACGGCTGCATTACATGGAAGGGTCCACAGAAAAAAAGAATTTCTGAGCTTGCACCAATAGCTTGTCTTTGCCCTCACCAGACTTATTCCTTGTGTCCATCTGTAAAAACACCCCAGAGCCCTCTTTCCTCCCACATTTAATTAGCAATCAGCAAGAGCGTCGTTATGACCATGGTAGTATGAAGAGGTAAGTGGAACAAGGTTGTCACAGAGGAATAACACCATTTAGAGAGCAACTGATAACAGTTTTCAGTTTTAAAAGTTGCCATGAAACATTACGATTTATTTTAAAAGATGACACTACAAAAGGAAAAAAAATATTGCCACAAGCTTTTAAATTTTATTAAGGGTATTTTCTAATTTGCTTTCTTTTATTACCTGTATTATTTAATACGTATTCCTATAAAATCCAGAATCTCATCTGCTGCAAAACTAATTCGCTAGGGAAAGCATGTTTGGGTTGAAAAATTTGAACCAGCCTATACCAAATTTTGGGAAAAGAACAGTCAGTGTATTGCTGAATAAAAATATGCTTATGTTTTCATGTGCTCTTAATATCAATGAATATCACAGGTGAAGAATTTCAGAGCTGCACAATAACAGTCTGCTATTCAGCTGGATGCAGGCTGCATCTCTTCTTCCTTCTCTCACATTGCCCAATAAAGCTGATGATCCCATTATTGGTGGGTGCAATGTAGTTTGGATGCAGCCTGAGCAAGTTGGAGTTCATTGGTCCACTTCTGTGTTCTTTGGCTTCTCCTGGGAGCAACCAGTAGGACAATCTTACAGCACACCAGAAGCTCAGTGTAGCATCCATGGGTTGTCTGGAAATGGCTCAGTGTGATGCTTTTGGTGACCTTCAGGTAAGGTGTGAAGAGAGCTTGTTTGAGCAACAGTCCTGGCCTTTTGTTTCTGGTTTCTCCGCTGTCTTCTGGCTATAGAGCAGGTAAAGACAATTTGGATGGTAGATGGTGATGGGGAACCTTCTCCTTCCCTCCACCATAGCAAGGACACAAGAGCAGTATCTATAACACGCTGCTCTTAACATCTCTGCCAGGCACACCCTATAGCTCAGCTTGGGAAAACACACAGGAGACAAATGCTGTTGGCGTGGCATTGGCATCGGAATGGCATTGGCATCACCTCCAGAGTGGTAGTTTCCGGAGAACTCCATGTGAAAAGTTGTCCTCACCCTCTTTTGGATTATGCCCCCCTGCCACACGAGAAGGGATACACCTGGTGCCATTCAGGCAGCGAAGGAACCAGAGCTGTCCTTTGGCACTACCCACCAAACCTGTAACTGGGAAATGTGGTAGGGTGAGCAGCCAGCATCCCTGCCATCCCCTCTCCATCCCAGCCCTGCAGGAGAGATACAACTTTCACAGGGTTTAGTTACCAGTTTATTTTATTTAGCATTTACCTTTTTATTTTTCTCCCCCAGTTTGAATTTTCTCTGTTCATCCATGGTTCTTTTAGGGAAGGACCTGGGTGCAGTAATTTTTAACGTTTCTCTGAACAAAATTAAATCCAAAAATTTGCCCTGCAGAGCACAGAGCATCTCAGTGTCCTGTGTTTGGGCAGTGCAGAGCATGAGGGGGCCCTGGCCTCCAGCCTGGTCAATACAAATAAATAATATGAAGCCCTGGAATGACTCATTTGTCGGGAGCACACCTGCATAACCCATCCCACAGCTGTGGGGCTGGAAAGGCAAATAAAACAGCTGTAACCCAAGCCTGGAGGGTGCTGGGGACTCAGGGGGAGGGAATCTGGTCTTTTAAACTGCTTGTAACCCAAGGAAGAAAATCATCAGCCTATATGCCTTTCACGGCATTTGATGACAAAATGGTTTGTGGCTTAGCCATTGTTTGAGGGCCATTCCTCAAATTCCTTGTTTACTGTCAGCAGGGTGAGTTGTGGACTCTGTGACTTTAGCTGTTAATGGGCCTAAACACTTCTGCCAACAGATTAAGCTTTGCTGAAACATTAAGAAAATTGGCCCAAACAGAGGTAGGGAGGATTCTTGTTTAGCTGTTGTTTCATTTGCATGAGAATCATTGTCTCCAAACAATAGCATTTCCATATTGCCCAAAGAGCGGGTAACTGGGTGAAACTCATTCAATTTATGTTAAATGACATAAATTGTTTGTTTGTTTGTTTCTAGAGACAAAGAAAAAATGCTCATTTTCAGCTGCAAGGATGAGTAGATCAGAAGTGAAATCCAACCCTCAAATACCTCCAGCTCCTGAAGGACTGGGAGCTAACAGGCTGGGATGATGCTGAAAGAAAACAAGAAAATTGACAGTCCTAAGTGTGCTTAAACCAACTGCTGGCTGTGGGAGAAGAATAATAAGCAAAAATTGTCAATTTGTCCTTTTTTCATTTGTTCATTAAAGACCACGTTTATTTTTTTTTTTAAGAAAAAAAAAAAAAAGGAGAGAGAGAACGAGAAAGATGTGCTTATGCTATGACTCACACTGCTGAATTTCCCAGGTGATCCATTTCCTCCTGTTGTTTCCATAAATGCTGCCCTACCAGGTACTGCCACTGCCTGAATTTCTCCTGGGTTTGCTGTTCAGGAGAGGGTTGGTTTGGTGCTCAGACAGCATGTTTTCTTTCTCTCTGTTGTTAAAAATAATAGCCTGGCTCCTATGACTATTATTTGAATTATAGCAACACCTGGAGTCATCAGCCAAGATTGCAACCCCCTTGAAGGAGGCAACAGCCAAAAAAACAACAAGGTGGCTCCCTGGCGAGCTCCCAGTCCCCATGGGCATGGCCAGCAGAGAAGGAGCACCATGGGGACACAGAAGGGTGGCTCCAGGCCAACACCAAGCCTGGGGCAGATGGAAAAAAAGCTGGAAGCTGCCCCAAGGACAGGCAAATCTCTGCCCCAGGTGAGTGTTTGTGGTCAAACTGCATGCTCCAAGCCAACACCTACCATGTGTTGCTGTAAGGAAGGGTAGATCAGCTCAATGCCTTGGACCCAATTTTATAACTGATTAGCACCATGAGATTTACTTAAATCACCATCCGGCATTTCCTTGCTTTGGGAGATCCTGCTGTTTTCTTTATTTTCTTTTTCTTCTAGACCTAATGCTTTTGGCCATCGCTGCTGTTATTGGCAGTTACCTGTGGCTGCTTTAAATGCCACCGGATGCGAGGGGATGTTTACATTTCCCCAATTACATTGTCTTTGAACGGTTCTAAACTTGACTTTGATTAAACATGCTAATAACAAGAGAGGTTCCTTTTTTTTTTTTTTTTTTTATGAATGTCACTTGCTTGAGTTGAAAAGACATGCTCTTAATACTCGCTTTTCATCTAAATCAAGAAAGCAACACTAAGCAAAAAAGTATTTAACTGTAGCATATAGGATTGTAAAGATGGTAATCAGGGACACTGGTAATTGAAGCTTTTGGGGGAGAACCTTTCTTCTGAATCCTTCAGTCTGTTTAATAGGATAAAATTAGCTTGAGTGGCTTGGTGTTTGAAGAGGTTATGATATAATTGGAGCTGCCTCCTGGGTTTGCTGCTGGACAAGGCGATCAGGTGGAGACATGGGAGGGCATGGGAACCTCTGAAGTACAAGACTCAGCTTCTGCCATACTAATTAGCCTAAATTAGCTATGCCAGTTTTCTGCTTGCTTTTGAATTTCCCTGATAATGCTTTTATCAGGAGTGTAAGAAAAGGAATATGAAAATGCGCACAAAGTTCACTGCGGAATGGCAAAAGCGGTGGCGACTGCCGACGTAAGTCACAGGCTTATTGCTGCAAGCTTCAAAAAAAAAAAAAAATAAAAAACAGGGGAAAAAAAAAAAGATTGAATAGCATTAGGAAATAACAAATGGATATCAAGTACAACCCCTAGGGATTTAGAAAGTACTATGGCTTGCGCTCTTGAACACGAAAGTTTACAAAGCATCTGTAAGAAATTGATTATCTTGAGGATTATATACATATTACTTTGAGGCCAAGCCCGCCCCCCAACACCCAGCTTTGCTCTTGAGTGTCTAACCCAAGGTGAAGGAGGCAGGTCCTCCTCGAGGCAGAACCAGCTCAGGCATCCCATTTTGCGCTCCATCATCTACAAGGCCCGGGAGAAGATATTTGTATTTTGTTAGCTGTTGCCATTTTTTAATTTTCACTTCTGACCCCAATTAATCAACTTTAACCATGCAAAGAGATTTGTGGCGCGTTCAGTATAGCTTGCACAAATCTATTTTAATTGAAAATGTGCGAGGGCGAAAGAAAATAAGGAGGGCTTGTTGGTTTTCTTTCTATCCTGGAAGGGGTGATTCTGTTGCCAGTGGACAAAGCAAGTCAGGAGAGCACTTCACCTTTGAGAGGCCTGTTAGGATGCACTTTTACAGGCAAAGAGATCTCTATGCTTGGGGAAAACTTGAGGCTCTGGGGAGCTACAGATTTTTTCTTCACAAAAAGCATCAGCCTTGATTTGGAAACAGTCATATCGGGCCAGCTTTGCCCATGTCTCTAATTGCACATGTAGACATTGGACACGCATAATGCTCAACCAGCTGCTGAGCCCCATCAACAACTCGTTGCAGGAGCAAGCCTCATATCAGCAGTCTGCTCTGCTAATCACCGCTGGTGTCCATTGGCTCTCAGATGCCTCCAGTAGCTGGATGAGAGGGTGGAGAGAGGTCCCAGGAGGTCTTCTGGACTAGCTCTGAGGGCCTTCAAGAGCTCTTGGGCAGGAGTTATCTTACGTTTCCCATCAGCCCTTCTTCCATCCACTGCCATTGACTTCTCCCCATCAGGCTGTCCTAGGAAAGTTTTACAAAGAGCTGTGTGAATTTGGAATTGAATTCTGACCTCGTTTACGAACAGAATTTGCAGGACTCACCCATCTTTGGCTTGGTCATGGCTTTCTACCACATCTCCTGGATTATCTCAGAGGCCATTAAATACATTTGCAACGACTTCATACTTTGAGATACAATAGTAAATGTAACAGAGTAATGAGCTGGTCTAAAGGACCATTTAGATAGGGATGACTTGTTCTCCAGAGCACAATTTCTAGTAAAACTAAATTTATTTAGATACTGTCTGCATCTCAGTACTAGAAAACCAACCTGAGGGCATTGCAATGTTACTGTTCATCACTGTCTTCTTTCCATGGAAAATCAATAGGGATATCAGGGTTTTAAAAGTCTAGTAAGCATTTTATTGTATTTTACCTTATTCTATCTGGGGAGGGAAGTGGTTGAACTTGCATTTCCAGCCTCTGTTTGAGAGTAAATTTGAAGGACCTAAGAAAATAAGTTTGCTTTACTGCCCCCTTCATTCCCATGTACAGGAAACCTGCAAGCGGGCCCCCCTCTTAGCCGGGGGATCTGATCAGTGCAAAATACTGTTCAGATTCTGCTTTTTTTTGGTAGGCAATGAATCATTCAGGGAAAGAGATCAAATCTTGTCTTCTCCTCTTCAGACTCCTGCACTCTCACAGCACTTCTCCTGGCTTTTTATCAGGTGCAAACACCTGGGTCCTGTAAGCCCTTCAGCTCTGGCACACACACTTTATATATTCATTCGAGTGCCTGCACACAGACAAGTGTTCGAACAGCTTCATCTCCATCCCCACAGGCCCCAAGGCACAACGCTGGGTATAGCCTGTTCAGCTCCTCCACGTGCTGTACTGAGGTCTGGATCCTGCAAATGCTTCTTCACACGAATAGCATTACTCCTGTGACCAAGTCGTCTCAGCACAGATCTTGCAGTAGTGGATTTATATCAGTCCACTCAGTATCTTTACATTCACAGGGTTTTCTTGGCTTACTGGCTCCTTCAACTGCAGAATAAATACAATGAAATTGTTTTTAAAATCACCTCAGTTCAAAATACGGGTTCTTAAGCTTGCTGCTCTAAACTCCACAAGGAAAGTATACTGCTCTTGCAAAGTATTATGCTTAGATTAGAGCTTTGAGAGTTGAGAGGACTTGTTTTTAATTAGAGAAATCAGAACCAGGAGCTCTTCTGCCAGACTCTCCTCTTTGGAGCACTACCCTGGTTTGATAGAAATATTTAATAGGTAGAAACCATGAGGCAAACTCTCAAATGAAAGCTGAAGAAGGGACCTCAAGCTGTTGTCCTTGAAACCAGTGAAGAATTTCTCCTTGACTTCATGGGGCAAAGAATCAAGTGTAGCCCAAGTCCAGACATTGTTGTTTTGCAGCCAACAGTTCCTGTTCAGAAAGGACATCCTGTCCCACAGAGATGTGCAGCATGAAAAAAGCCTGGAAAAGAATGGCCCAAACACCCATCAGAGCCAGCATAAAGCCTTTCAGCAGTCCCTGTGCAACAGGAGTCAGTTCCCAGACCCCTGACCACACTAAGGTCTGCAGCAGATCTAGGAAAAATGTGGCTGAGCACAATGCGGAGCTGACTTCTTTACTCTTGTGCTTGCCTAGGAGAGACACGAGCTGCAGAGCATGAACCAGCTCTTCAGGCAAGCTCCGTTTCTGTGTTGGCAGTGCCTCCAGCTCCTCTGACAAGAAAAAAAAAACATTTTTTCTGTGATTTTAAGGACCTCTTCTTGCTTGTCCTTGCAATGACTTCTGCAAGGCAGATCTTTTTCTGTTCAGGCAACATGATACACAACCAAGTAATAGTCACTTAGCAGGTTTTATCTACCTGAAGGCAAATCAAAATCACCCCCCAAACCTGGCAGGTGGGTCACCTGCCTGATGTCTGATCTGCAAAGGGCATGCCTTTGCCTGGGATGTCCCAGGAGTGTAATGATGTCAAGTTAGGATTTTTCTGGAAAACAGGAAAAAAGAAAAAAAAAAAAAAAAAAAAAAAAAGGAGAAAAAAAAAAAAGGAAAAAAAAAAAAAAAAAGACATTTCTGGCTAATGACACCCATGCTCTTTGGAACAAGTCCTGAAGACCAGAGCATAGCTGCAGAAGGGCAGGACGTAGGGCTCTGCCTGGCAGCCACAGCAGCTTCCCCTGCTCCTGGAGGAGATGCCCTAGACCCAACCTTCTCTTCTCTCAACCTCCAATAAGACAAAGCCAGATGAAGCTGGTTTCCATCTTACACAAGGAGTCTGATGGCTCATGCCCCTGGCTGCTCACTATCATTTCACCCAAGGCCTTTGAGAGGCAGAGGTGATGTGCCACCCTGCTGCAAATTGCTCCCTGCTCCTTCCAGGAACAAGACATTTCATTCACAGTGCACCAAACCTGTTGGATTGGGTGAGGAGAAAAATCCCCTCTGCTTAAAGCAAGCCCCCAGGTATCAGAGAAGTAAGCCACAGCAGTCCCGAAGTGTCTGCTGTACTACTTCAAAAGACATTTAGATGTAGAGCTTAGGGATATGGTTTAGTGGGGACTGTTAGCATTAGGTCAGAGGTTGGACTCGATGATCTTGAGGTCTCTTCCAACCTAGAAATTCTGTGATTCTGTGATTCCGTGAAGAAGCTTTCAGCTGAGCATAGCGTGAGGGAGGGCTGTCTCAGGGAGTGCTGGCGATGAGAGTCTCTCTTTGGCTCCATCAGGCAATCCTGCAAACAAGTCATGTCTCATAGAAGAGGAAAAATCTATTTTAAAGCTCTCTCTTTTTCTGTGTGGGTGCTTATCTCTGGTCACTGCTGTTCACCACGTAGAGAAGTCTCTGTGGCACGCATTTCTAAGAGGGCAAACTGCCTAAAATTAGCTGTTAGTTTAAAATAAGAGACTGTACAGTTCTCCAGGGAGGGGCATTCATCCTCCAAAGGAAACTGTCAAGGATTGTTCAGGATTACTCTCCAGCTGTTCAGAACTGCTGCATCCTTTTAAATTATAATGTCAACATGTCGCAAATAATATGGAATGACAATGTCTAATTTCTGTCCTGTGAGAAATGAAAAGGAAGGAAAATTGCTAGCATACTAGATACATAGCAGATTTCAGAGATCACGTAACCTTTCTAGATGGTTTTAGGAGAATAATTAGTCAAAATATTAATGGAAATGTAATTTTCTAGCTAGCCTCTGCAATCTAGAGGCTTTACATTATGAATTCCAGGCAAATGCTCTCCAGAATGGATTGTGTCATCTCTGGGGCCAAGGGATGCAGCAACTTCTCCACTGACAGGACTCTTCATGTCAAGTAGCTGTGGGGTTTTTTCTCCCAGAAATGTTTGTTCTGGTTCCACCAGCACTGCTGGTGTTGAGGAAGGAATTTCAATGCCAAATTGCATGGGCATGTAAGGGGCCAGGCCAACGTCATAGTTATTCCTGTCTTAACACCCATGAGCAGCCTGCAGTGAACTTGTTCCAAAAAACCATGACTGAAATAGCCAAATGATGGAAACAGCCAGTCTGACTGCGCGGGTATACAACCGAAAGCTACAAGGTTATAGCAGTTCATGTGCAACTTTCACCATGTACATGCATAATACTCTATCCAAATTTTAAAGTAGCTCATCAGAAGGAGATAGATTTTTTTAACAAACATTTTTTACCTATTATTTGAGGTAGTTTTAGCTCTGAGGACTGTAGCAGGCACCTATTTGGGTTATATTCGGTAGTATTGACTTTCTAATGCATGGTAACTCACAAAGCTGTGGTAATGTGATTGCTTCAATCAGATGCCTATGTCCAGAATTTAAATATTCTCATAAGCTTTCAGAGTGGCTGACTATAAAATACAAACTATGCAATATAAACAAGAAGTGTCCCAAGGTATACATTTTAATGCTCAGATTCCATGTGGCACTGTATATTTTTCATGTTAAGTTAAAGTACATGAGACAGAAATTCAACATTTTACGTTCCCTTACAACAGGAAGCTATTTTGATAAAACCTACAAATGATCCATATTGATATGTTTTCCTTTTTTTTTTTTTTTTGGTTTTGTTTTGTTTTTTTGTAAACTTAATTTGAATTTAGAAAGTCTCTAAATGATAATTGAATCACAAGTCTGGATTAGGATTCTAGCAGCAACACTTGACTTGGTCAAAATCACTGTTATGAAGAGATGCAATTTTTACACAGTACTTCACATTGATTAAGTAATGTGTGAAAATGGAAAAAAAGTGTTCGAATCTTAATCATAGTAATTTGCATGAAATAAAAGTCTCTGTCAAGGGAATGCACATTATAATAACTCCTGGGTGTTTTGGTTGCATCAGTGAGCAAAGAAGTTGTATGCTTTTTTTTTGTCCTAATACACAAAAATTTCCTCTATTTTTAGTGTACCTTTGATTATTCTAGAATTTAGCAATATGTCATTGTAGTTAGTGAGGGACTGTGAGACAAACAGGTGTTTTAAGAAAAGCCGAAGTTCACAGATGACTGATAATGTATATACCCAAATTAATACAGAAACATAAAGCAGTATGTTGTAAACATGGGAACTCTGCTTGAAGCTAATTAAGGCTCATTTGGTTTTGACCTGCATCAAACAATAGCACTAAATCAGAAAAGCAGATGCATTTTGGAAGCTACTGAACTGAAGAACCTTATCTGGAGCCCAGTGGAGTCAGCAGAGACCTTCTCGCTGACTTCAGTCAATCAAACCTCAGAAATGTTTGAGTCTATTTGCACAAATTGGTCTGAAGTAGAAAGGGGTTTTAGATGTGGTCCCCGGCCCATTGCATGCACACATCAATACTGCTAAATGCCGTGATGGTGTCACTGTTATCTGTTATTGAAGCAGACCCAAGATCTCAGGAGCATTTCTCTGGGCCAGTGTGACCATTGTGCAATCTGCTCTTATTTTAAAGAGCTGCTATTTCAAAAATCAATGAGCATCAGCTACTAATTACAGAAAATCTATGTCTTGTCCCTTCAGCAGGTTTTGCATTTTTCCCATTTGTCATAGTAGCTTCGCTATGGATTGACAGCAAGGTTTCATAGCAATAACCCATAGCCACCCCCCAGGCTCCTTTTGCATTCACCCCAGGGTAGACTTTGCCATGTGAAGTTTCTGGTAATGATTTTTACCATATCAGATCTCAGCCCCCAACACTGACCTTGCAATCAAATTGGTGCTGTGTGTTCTGAGAACGGTTTCTTTAAAATAAATAAATTAATTAATTAAACAGAGGCAAGCTTTCTTTCATTACTGAAGACACTTCTCATGTTGAAGCTCGTTTTCTCCAGAAGCACAGTTTGCGGTATGGGATACATCTGTTCCAAATGAACATTTGAGATCTGAGACTCCTTCTCCACCTACCAATGATCACAAAGTGGGACAAGGACTTCTAGACATTTATGAACGGTCAGGATAACACCTTCCTTACAACTTAAGAGAGAACAGAGAACATATCAACTGGTTCAGATGCTCCTGGTTGAGGAACTGAGTTTTCTAGGCAAGAGTTTTTGCTTTCATTTCATCAAGTTTTGCTTACAATGGGGACAGGCTCAAAGACCCCTTCGAGGGCCTTTTTTTTTTTTTTTTGAGGCACACTGTATGTCATTGAGACCCACAGAAGTGGGTGTGATATTTCTGCATCCTATCAAGAGGGGTATTCAATTATCCCCAGCCACAACATCATTTGGATAATTGTTTCTTGCAGGGGATTGAGTCAGGTGTGGGGGAAGAAAGTGCTGAACAACGAAGCTTGGAGACGAAATGTAGGCAGAAGTTTATCTCTCATTTCTGAGGCTGCCAGTAAAGCTAGGCCCAGGAGGGGGGTTTGTTTAGGATTTATTCTGGGGGAGAAAGGACCTGCTGTCTTCAGAGTGAGATGAGATCAAGTTCTGTTTTCAATACATGTTATAGATGTTGGCCAGGAGATTTTTTACACCAAAATAAAGGCATGGATGGGCCTGCACTTATAAGAGAGTTGGCATTCCTACAACAAGCATGTAGGTTGATAAGGATTTTCTTTATTCTTTTCAAAAATAACCTTTCCTGTGAAATGCAAGCTCAAGAACATTATCAGTTACATAGAGAAATCACATGAAAGGCTGTATTACAATAATGAAGAAAAAAGATTCTGAGACCAGAGCAACAGCAAAGGTACTCAGTACCTCCTTGGCTTGAGCTGCTACTTCTCTGCACAACTGATGTTTTCAAGCCTTGTTTTTTGTTTTTTTTTTTTTTTGTTTTTTTTTTTCAAAATCCTATTTGCAGGAAACTGTGCACAAAAAGCACCCTCTGGGTGCAATAATGGGGTCATTTGTTGCTTTCACCAGGAACATCCAGTGCTTGGGGGCCTTCTTGATGTCTGGGAGATGTGTCATAGTGATGGGGCCATCTCAATTTATGGGATAAGGAGAATGGTAACACACCATCCTCTATCTCTCCTAATTTGAGAATATGCTCTATATCGGATGTTATTAATGGGGAGGTGGTAGCTGTTGTCATATCCCTAGCCCCACAAGCTCACCACTGGCGTTTTACCAAAGGGAAGCCAAACCTACCGCTCTCCTAAGGAAAACTGAAGAAGGAATTCATAAGAAATAATCCTATTAATTACGGCCCAAATCCTGGTCCCTGTGCACAGCCTGGAGAAACACTGTGCATGTGAGGGAGTGGAGGCAGTGGACAGGAGGGGAACACAGCCCCCTCCTTGGCTCCCCAGCTCTGCTTTGCCCACCGTATTCGTGGCAGCTCCCAACAAGTGTCACCCACCCTCACAGCCAGCCTTGGGTTGTCCCCATGGGAATGTGGCAATAAGCATGTGAGAAATCACAGTGCCAAAATATTGCCTTCTCTTCCCAAGGCAGTGATGAGCATGTTTTGTGTATCCTTACAGAGATGGGCAGATAGTCTGTGCTTTTCTGCTCTTATATTCCATGTTTTGTTAACACAGCTGAATTAACAGGAGCCCTTAACAGTGTCCAAGGACCTTGTGGGTGGATTTTAAGAGTAGGTTGGAGAAATATCTATCATTAGCTAGCACTAACCCCGCCCTAAGGCAAAGGATGAAAGAGGTGGCCTAATAAAATCCTCCTGGCCCTGCATCTTGGTCTCCCCTGGCTTTGAGCATTGAGATGCTTCCATTATAAACAGAGGGAGAGACCACCAAGAACCTGTGATTATTGTTGTGATAACCTCTGGGTTTGCTGCTGTCTTGGAGTTACAGCTTTCTTTGCTCCTTCCTGTGCATTGTCAGGAACTGTGGACCACAGAATGCTTGTACACCAGAGATGCTCTTAGATAAAATAGGTGTTAAAATGATTTAAAACTGTCTAGAACTCATTCTACAACTGTGCCCCAAAGCCTGAAGAGGGGAAAAGGCTTTCTCAGCGGAGAGTCCTCTGCTGTGGAAATGAAACCTCCTAGCAGCCCATCAAAACTCACCTCAGCACAAGATGCCTCAGTTTCATCACGTTTGCCAAAACAAAGCTGACCTGTGCCTTCTCCACCCACTGTTTTTAATCCGTGGTCCAGTTTTAACCAAATCGATGGAGGTGCACTAAGATCTTAGGCATACTCAATCCTTACAAAGATTGTGTAATTTGCCAATTAGGACTGTCCATAGGGAATGCAAATGGGAGCCTCAGTGGAAAAGTGACCAAATGGGAAAGGGACCAAGGACATGGGGGACCGATCTGCAGGAATCCCATCTTCATTCCCTAGTTGCCAGGCTGAGGGAAGAACTTTTTAAAATGTCTTTCCTTTAATTGCATGGGATTTCCACGAGTCCTGATTTGTTGGCAGCTGGATTTAGCTCAGAGAGTGATCTTTAACCATTTTGAACCATTTCCATTCAAGGAAATCATGGTCTTTAGATTCCCAGGTCTGCAGTGCTGCCCTGCTATGGTCGTGTCTATGTACAGGATGAGAACAAGAGCAATCCCTGTAATAAATAAATTACCCAGAGAATTTAAAGTCAGAGTAGCTATAGAAGAGGAGAAATACATCTTCCCTGTGCATAAATACAGACATGCTGTGAGAGCAGCCACACCTGCGTGGACATATATATGAGCAGCAATACATGCCCATGGCATAAAGAACAGCAAAGAGAGCACTGGTGATACTTTGTTTCTTGGTTTACATTTAGGAGGGCTGTATGTCTCATTCATAGCATCCATCTTTCTTTTCATACTCCATTTTCTCTTCTTTTTACTAATCCACAGATTCCTCCCTTTGCTAAACCAGGAATCTGAGGCAGATCCCTGGAGAATTGCTTGAGTCTTGGATCCTCAAGCAAATTCAAACTGTAGTTTGCCACAAGGGCAATGTTATCCCTACAGAGCTTTTAGCAGCATGCCTTCTAACCCTGTTTAAGCAGCTTCATTTTTAAGTGATGCAGCTAGTGGTATTAAGATATTCTGAACCATCATTAGTTCTATTTACTGAGCCTTTAGATGTGTGAATCACTGCAAACATCTGGAATGAACAGGTGGAATTCAACCGCACTTACTGTACATTTCTGTTTTAATGGTGTTTGGCTTCTCTTTTAATTGAACACCGATTCTTCCCAGAGACCCAAATGTTACTACAGGCATATATGAATTTAATTTAATTGGCAATGAGTTAAAAATGATTATTTCAGAGGAATTTTTGATGTTAACTAATGAGGCATCATATTCAATACATATTCTTGCCATTTTAGCCTGCCTCCCAGAGGAAGCAGAGGCTATGCAATTGCATTGTCTGTCTGTCAGGCTGCCCTAGAGGCTTTTGACCTTGTAGGTGAGCAAGTTGGGGCCAGAGTGCAGTGGATCCTCTTTTTGTGTGTGTCTACATGGTGCAGCTGAGCTGGTGTGCAACCCATGTCAGGTCAGCGTTCCCTCCGACCAGCCCTACTCTCTCCCAGGCAGCTCCCCTAAAAATCTCTCTGCCTCCTGCCTGCCCTCCTAGGTCTCCTCCTTTCAGCTGCCCACAGGGCAGTCTCCAGGCTGTTTTACAAATTGATGCTGCCATTGTGCTGCAGGCACTGTGCTGCCGAGCACCACTAAGGGGGCTGAGGTATTGACCAGGTCCGTGCCACTCTGCAGGCAACCCATGTCCCCAAGGAACCAATTCTGCATCTTTGCAGAGACCACAAGGGTTGAGAGAACCTGGTTCCTGAATTACAGGTCTCAAATGAGGGGCTAAAACCATCAGGGCTGGCCCCATCCTAATCCACAACAGCATTTTCTGGTCTCAGGAAACCTTTTCTTCCACAACTGTTTCAGTTGTTTGAAGCCTTTTGGCAGGGACTTGAGCCTGATGTTTCTTCCAAGGTGAAAGCCCTGTTCCTGTGTCTATTGGTCCCACCAGGCTGAACTCAGAATAAATAATCCGAAACAGAGATGACCGGTATTCAAAATGTCATCTCAGATTCATTCATTTTTACCAGTTGTAATAATTTTGATTCCTACAGAGATAAATTATGATATAAATATAATAACTTGCAAATTATGAGAAGAACATCAGGCTCAACTCCCTGCCAAAGTCCCTCCACTGCCTCTTCCCCTGCACAATACCAATGTTGGGCTACTCAGCACAGCCTGATAGATGTGTATGATGGCCAAAAGCCTACTTTTGAACACAGGATTTAGAGGGGAAGGGGAAATGCAGCCATTACACCAGCATTTTGTAACATCCATCTTATAAAATTATCATTAAATGTGTAGCACATGGGATGAAGCAGCCAGGAAGGTGCTGTGAGTCCTGCTGATGGGATGTTAGACACAACCTATGGGGATTGTCCTCCTGTTTGCAGTGTGCCTATTAATAACAAGCCCTTGGAAGTGCTGTGACACCTGATTAATTCCTTGTAGTAAGTTACTTTCAGATCTTCAGCTGAACAGTGTAGGAGATGCAAAATATGAATCGCCAATGTGATAACAAGTTCAGATGCAAGGGGGAAAATGTGGATCTCTGCACCTTTTTGCTTGGTTGGATTTTCACCGTTCAATGAAAATCACCCATATGTGCTGAAGAACATACATGTTTTCTCCCTACAGATGACTCGCTTGACTCATTTTTGGCATTCAGAGGAAACAATTATTTTTTCATGAATATTTCTTATTCTTGTCATTGATTTTTTTTTTAATTAAATCACCACTTTTGCCATTTAGATTCACTTGGAATTCTGATTCTAAAAAGTATCTTTTTTCACCTCTGCACACATAGTTCAGTTACTACTTCATGCATTGAGTTAATAACAGCCCCAGTTCACAGTTCCAGGTTGTTCCCTCACTTTGGCCAAAGGATTAAGCTGCAGTGCCTCACACTGAGCACCAAAATTACTCATCAGTGGTCTTCAGAGTTGGGTCCTGCTTAGTTTCTCTTTGTCATCCAGACTCAGTTGTTTATTTGGAATAAATGACACTTCTAGGCTGAGTTGGGAAAGCTCTAGCTCCAAGCCAGTAGTTTGGGAGTCAGCACATTCAGCAGGCTGGGGAGACCCCAGTTTGTGTCTTTCTGCTGCCTAAATGAAGCTGAGGATTTGAGCCTTACCCTTCCATCACTGTAAGCCTGAGACACTCACTGCAGGTCTCATGAGCAAACTTCTGAAGGTGAAATCAAGAAAATCATCACATTCCCCTACTGGCCACCAGGCAGATGTGAGCAGTCCCCCAGCACCCACACCTGCTCCCACACACGTCGGTGCTCCCCCAGCAGCCTGGCCAGGGAGGTATTTCTGTGTTTGCACAAAAAAAGGCGAGCAATTACCCGGCCACACCTCCGCACACAACTTCTCATGCCTCTAAAGTTTCTAAAACTCCCGAGAGTATCAAGTATCAGGTTCCCCAAATCCTTGCTGCTCAGGAGGGAGGCATTGTATGAGCTGCAGGGATTTTGCTCCCAGGTCAGCAGAACTGGGCTGCTGTGGGCTATAAGCTACTTTTGGACCATCACAACATTCATACCTCTCTTTTTGCCCTTTTGCCTTACTTTTCAAACCATTTATATGTTTAAGGCCATTAATTATGGTGCTTTTTCCACAAATTTTCAATGTAATATTGTGTCAGGGCTTTACTGCTATATTTATCTGTTTATTCATTTTTACCCATGTTTTAACACAAGTGGTGTCCTTTCCTAGTAACAGCAATTGGCATCTGGTTTTCCATCTCCCTGAACCCAGCAGTGTTGCTGCTCCAAGACTCATCTGGCTGGAAACGTATAGACAGCAAACATTTACATTCAGCACATCTAACATCATCTGGGACTTAAACCCACAACACTGGCGATGCAGAGAGATAGATATTTAGTCACATCAAAGCTTTTTGCTAATTGCAGGCACTTCATTCTTGTTTAATGTTTCGTGTGCAAGATTAGTTGGTTGATTTAATTGGTTCAGCAAAACTTATGTTTTAAGGCAAAACATTAGTTAAGACATAATGTATTCCCTCATGGAAAATTCCCATAAAACTGAATACATCAGAAGTCAGTTTGTGCTTTGTAATCCTGTCTTCAGAATGGAACAGAAAACTCCACTTTCCTACTGAATCCTTTGCCAGTTAATAGCAATCCAGCAAGGTATTAGATCTTGCAGGATTTTTATAGATGCAAAAAGCATAGGGTAGGGTTATAATTTTCCTTTAGAGTCTGTTTTAGTTGGGTTTGTAATATATGAATGGGTTTGTAATATATGAATGGGTCTGTAATAGAAATAGCTACAGAAGAGGAACAAAAGGAGCAAAAAGTAATTGCAGGTTGAAATTCTTGTAATTTTTATTTGTGTATATCCAGACCTCCATACAGACATGAATACATTGAATTTATGCTCAATGTTCATGTGTGTCTCTGTGATGTGACATGTGTAACATAAACATTTACACGTGTTTATGTCTCTTCATATATTTTTGCTCATGCACAAGCTAAGGCCTGTTAGTGCAGGACGTTAGCTTAGAGTTACGCAGACACCTTTCAGTGAGTCACTTTTTCACCAGAAAATACCCCAAACCTTTCCCCAGCCCTTGAGCAGTAGCCCAGCAGTGGCGCTACCCAACCTGCCACCAATTTGAGGCTGAATTTCATGCCCAGCTCCCCCACAAGAGGAGATGAGCAATTCAACCCCAGCACAGGAGCTGATCACAAGTACTGAAACCTACAGAGTAGCTGCCAAAAAACATTTAAAGATCTCCAACATGATTATTTTTATTGAAAAGCTCCAAGAGATTTTGAACTCAGTTTGCTGCTAAGGGAACATTTTTGATGCCCAAGCCCTCTGTATGTTTGCATGTATATATATGAATATTAAAATGTTACGCACATGGACCACCAAAAGTTTGTTTAGCTTGAAATTAGAGATTTGTTTTGCTGAGAATTTAGTCTCTTGATACTTGGCTGATCTCTTTGTACTGGCTTTTATCTTAATTGCTTTTTAAACTATAATTATGGTGCCACATCCACACTGCTATTACACCACTGTAGTATAAGTTGAGTGTGTTTCTATTATAACTTCCATTTCTTTTTTTTCTTTTTTTTTTTTTTCAGTGCAGATCTAAAATTTATGTACTTCAGCCATGAAAATTAGCAAACAATTCTAAGTCGGGAAGAAAATCCTTTTTTGCAGTATTTGATAAAATAAAATAGTTTGCTCAATATTAAATTAGAGGCAAAAATAATTAATATAGTTCTCTCAAATGCTGCTAGAGTAAAAGAGGAAAAACGTACCATTTAAATATCCAGCTGAAATTTTGTATGCCATTACCCCATAAATAGAGACTCGTGCATAGGAGCATTTTAATGTGTATATACCAAAGCCATATTGACACTGCAGACTATCATTACTCCTTAAGGAAATGTCATGGGCTTTCCTTTCTTATTTGAACGAGCGGTGAATTTATAATTCTTTCAACCGGTTGGCTTTAATAATGTATCGCTCAGTTATTCGCGCTTTATCCTTTCTCTAAATACCTATTTGAAGACTAAACCATATCAATCCATTAGGCCAGTAACACAGCCCAGCTTTTAAAAAGTCCACACAGGGCTGCTAACGCGGTGTCCTATCAGCACTAATCCCCCTCTCGGCAGAAACATTTGTTCTTTTTCTTTCATTGGAGGCTAACATTCGAGGGAATGAAAAACACGAGCCGCTGTTTTGTGGCATCCCTTTCTCCACGCAAACATGCACAAATAACATTAGGACTGTGACCGGCGTGGATGAAAGCGGGAGGCAGCACATTTCACCTGCCTGCTTCATCCTCGGTTATTAATCCCGCGGGTGCGTGAACCATACGATTGCTGCCCAAGTCTCGGGGTAAACTGAGGTTTATCCAACTATGAGGCTGGGCAGGGGGCTTCTGGCCACCTTAGCATGGTCTGAAGAGCTGTGTGTAATGTTCTGTGCAACACTGTGCAGTGTGGGTCCTGGTGCTAAGCAGATCCTCTATGTGCAAGCCCACTTCATATCACATTTCCATGGTGAGTGTGCTCCTGCCACGATTTTACTAAAAAAAGGAGATCTGTTGGGCTCATGTCCACTTAGGGGCCAGATCAGTTCTGAGGGAACAAAAGCTGTTATTTTTATTATCACACTAATTTAAGGTTGTTCTGTGAGGTCCCAAGGTTATAGGCAAGCTCCCTGTTATAGAGCATTTTTTACTTAAACCATGTAAAAAAAAAAGGAACGACAATAAATATTACAGGCCACACAAGTGAATGGGAAATCTCTTGTTGCACATGGTCTGTTCAGAGTGAAATGAGAACAAATACATTGCCCCTGCGCTTTCCTTCCAGCAGAAAATTACTTTGAGCAGCTTCTAACTCTCCCAGCCATTATTTTCTGTTCCTTATGAAAACAATTTGATTTTTGGAAAAAAAGGGAAAGGTGCCTGCAAACACGGGCCTCAGCGGAGAAAAAACAAAACCCTGGCCCCCCATGGCTGGAGCCACTTGCCCCAACTCCTCGCAGTGCCGTGCTGGCAGATGACGGAGATCTGAAACCTTTACAACAACATATTTCTTGAAAGCGCCGTCGCTCCATAACTCTCCCAGCCATTTCCAGCCCCGCGATATTTCCCCCCGCTGCCACCTCCTTTGTGCTCCATTCAAGGTTTTCTGAAGTGAGACAATCTTTCCCATTTTTTTGTCTTCTGTCTGCATCAAAGTTAGGACTTTGTTAGGGATTCTTGCTATCGGCATCTGTTACCTCTTTTTCTCAGGGGCTAAGGAGGAGGCTGCTGTATGGCTGAAAAAGGCTCTCATTCAGCCTGCAATTGCTTCTCTTTGCTTCCCTGTCACACTGTCAACCTCAATCAGAACGCAATGAAAGTGATACAGAAGCAAAGCTTTGCTGCCTCCTCCTAGAACAAAGAGCGTCCCATAGCCTAGTACAGATTTCACA